>NC_056738.1:46976099-47276099 GCF_019279795.1 Protopterus annectens | reverse complement strand
ACACCCCGACTACAGATACCGAAGCCACTCTTGGCATTGAAACTCGTAATGTGGACAGGTCCACCTCCACACAATGTGTCTTCAGACCTTCCTCTTCTTTCTCCATCAAGGCTTTCACAAAGTCTAAAGCAACCATGCCCTCTAAGAGACCAGCTACACAGGGCCCATCTCCAGGCCCCATGCCTAAGAAACAGATGCTTAAAATGCCTGAGGATTTAATTACTCTTATCAGAGGTTCTCAGCCCCCTCCGGACAAAAGGCCTAGAGTGGAGGAAGATTCCCCCTCCTCTGATTAGGGCTCCATTATTTCAGAGCACTCTGATGATCAGGAACATTCTTACTCCCCTTTTGAAGACTCTGATGCGGAGGAGTCCATCCCTTCTGTATCCCCCCCCCCTGAGGATTACTCATTTGGGGAAACTTTGCAGACCTTAAGGGAACACTTCCACTGGGAAGGCCAGGATTATTCAGATTCCAAGAAAAGGCTCAGGGAATTTCTCTTGCTTCCTCAGCACAGGCCTCTGACTATACCTTCTGTCTTGGACATCCTAGATGATGTTATTCGGAGGCCTGCCTTAACCCGGACTCTCTACCTCCAGCTCCAGTTAAGCCTGACAGGTACTACAGGGTCCCTGACTCACACCAATTTCTATACAAAAGCCATGCTGCTGACCCAGAAACCATCTCACAGGGCCCCAAGGGAGTTAAGGCCTCCATTGCTAAAAATCCATTGCCTTCCGAGAGAGATTCCAGATCCTTAGAAAGGTGGGGAAAAAGGTATATACCTCGGCTACCTTATCCATGAGGGCCTTAAACTGTCAGTTTCATATGCTAAAATACCAACAGTTTTTGTTATCACAATTGAAAAGTAAAATGTCACAACCTGAACAACCAGACTTGAAGGAGTTGCAGGATTTGATGCATAGTGCAGAACAAGTGGGTAAGCATACCTTACAAGGTGGTTTTGATGCTCTAGAGGCCTCATGCAGAGCTGCTGTTACAGGATCAGTCATACGTAGGCATGCCTGTCTCAAGGAACAAACCTTGCCTGATCATGTCAAAGCTAAATTACTAGACGCTCCTCTTCAAAAGGATGTACTATTTGGTGCTAATGCTGAGGAGGTATTAAGGAAAATGGAGGAAAAGGCTAAATCAATGCAAACTGTGAAAGAATTTCTGCAGGTTCAACCCCCCACGTTTTAGTAGAAATTGGCCTTCCAAAAACTGGTCCTTTCCTGCCACAGACAGACCCCAAAGAGGCAGATACAGGCGCCCGAGGGGAAGAGGACAATCCCAAGGATCGTGTAGAGGCAGACCATGGCAAGCTCCTACACAAAGAGGTGGTGAGGACAACTCGCAATCTTTCAGAAAGCAAACCCATTGACTTTCCCCTTTGCATGCCAACCAGGTCTCAAATGGCAGCCCCCTTAGGAGGAAAGCTGGCATTATTTTCAAAAAATTGGCATATTGTCACAAAGGACAAATGGATCCTAGATATTATAAACAGAGGCTACAAATTCCATTTTCACACCCTTCCAAAAATGAGAGGCATGCCAAATCTGCCACACAATCAAAGGGCAGAGGCACAAAGGCAAATTACAGATCTCATAAACATGAAAGCTATTCAAGAGGTACCTACGCAAGAACAAGGTCAAGGTTTTTATTCCAGGCTATTTCTGGTGCCAAGGAAGGGAAAAGATTGGAGACCTATTTTGGATCTATCCATCCTAAACACATTTCTACTCGTACCAAAATTCAAGATGCTCACTCTACAGCAACTTCTTCCCATGCTGGGCAAGGAGTCTTGACTGGTAACATTGGACCTCAAGGAGGCATACCTGCATGTCCCAATCAGACAAAATTGCAGAAGATACCTCAGATTTCTTGCAGGTTCAACCCATTATCAATTCTCTGCATTGCCCTTTTGGCTTATCTACTGCGCCCAGAGTATTTACGAAATGCCTGGCACCAGTAATTGCCTACTGCAGACTTCAAGGGATACAAATATATCCCTATTTGGATGAGTGCTTGATCCAAGCGGACAGCAAGCACATTCTTCTGAAACATCTGGCTTATGTAATAATGTTATTGAACTCTCTGGGATACACAGTCAACAAAAAGAAATCAAGGCTAATCCCCTCTCGGAAGATAATTTTCCTGGGTGCCAATTTGGACACAAACACCCAGATGGCCTACCTCACGCCAGAGAAGCAGGGGCAACTAATTCAATACTTCAGAACACTAGCAAATTGCACCAGGCTGACTGCAAAGAAAATCCTACAGGCTCTGGGATTCATGGCATCTTGCATCTTACTAATCCCATGTGCAAAGCTGCATACGAGGAAACTACAATGGTACCTGAAAATCATATGGTCTCAACACAGCCACAGTTTGGAAACAGTAATACCACTAATTCCATGTCTGCAAAAGGAATTTCTGTGGTGGGCTCAAGCATGTCAAACAAACACAAGTCTTCCATTCAGCAAGCCTCAAGCAAATCAAGTCATCACAACAGACGCCTCGGACTACGCCTGGGGGGCGCACATGACAGATCGGTGCATTCAGGGCAAATGGTCCCAAAAAGAAAAGCACCTTCACATCAATCAAAAAGAAATGCTAGCAGTAATAAATGCTATTATAGCTTTCAAGGACCTTCTACAACCAGGTCAACTATTGATAAGAAAGGACAACACCACAGTTATGTGGTACATAAACAAGCAGGGAGGAACACATTCTTACCCCCTATGCAGACTGGCCATGTCACTTTGGAACATGGCCATGGACTTACAAATGGAACTACAAGCACAGTACCTGCCAGGCAAGGAAAACACGCTGGCAGACAACCTAAGCAGGAATATGACAGATCCACACGAATGGAAGTTGCATCCAAACGTTTTTACAGAAATAATCCAAGAATGGGGAAGGCCAGACATAGATCTCTTTGCCTCCCACAAAAATCATCAATTGACAAAATTCTGCTCAAGGATCTTCCATCCAAAGGCCTGGAGAGTGGACGCTCTCTCTTTCAGTTGGACATCAATGACAGTTTATGCCTTCCCACCTCTTCCTCTGCTGCCCAAAGTTCTATTGAAGACCAGAGCAGACAGACCAAAGATGATCCTTATTGCTCCGGACTGGCCAAGGCAACACTGGTACCCACTCCTGAGGAGCCTGACGCATTCACCACCATGGACCCTGCCTCTAATGCCTCTTCTTCTGACTCAGCACAGCTTCAAAACTCTTCACAGTCAGCTAAAAACAATCTAGCCGCATGGAAGATTCCTTAGCATCACAGCAGGCCCTACTCTCCAAGGAGGTGCAGGATGTCATTTTGGAGGCCAGAAGGCCATCAACTAGAAAAGCTTACTCCGCAAAATGGAAAAGTTTCTGTGTCTGGAATGAGAAAAAGGGCCAGGACCCTGGAAAACTGAATTTACCTCAGATACTACAATATTTGGCTGAACTGCTAAATAGTGGACTTTCTTTCTCCCCCATCAAAATCCATTTCTCAGCCATTTCTGCAGAATACAACACTGATCCACCTTTATTCTTCCACCCTCTCTTAAGACAGTTCCTCAGAGGGGCTAAGAATTTAAGACCTCCAAGGAAACAATCAATACCTGCTTGGGATCTTAATTTCATTCTGGAAAAACTGACCTTGCCTCCCTTTGAGCCAGCTGCCTCATCAGATTTGCAATATTTGTCCTGGAAAACAGCTTTCCTTCTGGCTATCTCCTCAGCTCGTAGAGTTTCAGAACTACAGGCTCTCATGGCTGTCCAGCCTTTTATCATCTTCCATCAGGACAGAGTTTCCTTATGAACCAACCCATCCTTTATGCCTAAAGTGGTATCCAGGGTAGCTTTAAATCAGGCCATACATTTACCTACTTTTTATCGTAATCCTCAAAACAAAGGGGAGAGATTACTACATTCCTTGGACATCCACAGACAACTGTGTTATTATTTGGACAGAACAAAGCCTTTCAGAAAATCAGAACAGCTCTTTGTGGCCTATGCGGTAGGAGCTCAAGGAAAGCCAATTTCCAAACAGACAATCTCAAAATGGATAGCCCACTGCATACGCTTTTGCTATTCCTTTCATGGCAAAACTGTACCTACAGGCATTAGAACTCATTCCACCAGGGCCACAGCCACCTCTGCAGCTTTCCTCAGAGGAGTTCCTACCAAGGATATTTTGGAAGCAGCCACTTGGAGTTCTGTGCATACCTTCTCCAAGCACTACAACCTACCATTATACTCCAAATTTAGAGCAGGCTTTGCCACTGCAGTCTTGCAGGGCATTTTGGCTCCTCCTAGTTCCACCTAGTGCCTACCACCCCTTTCTTAGCTTTGGGATTCTACCCATCTGTTATGACTGCAGCTGTATGCACGATGAACTTAGTACAGTTTTGTACCTACCATAAATGTAGATGTTCGAGTGCTAATACTGCTGCAGTCCAGGTTTCCCTCCCTCCTTCCCCTCTTGGGACAGGCCTATAGGCTAGCACATCCTCATACAACCTGATTGGGGTATTCATTTATGATGTATTTGCTTGCAACTACTGTATTTTGGTTATATTGCACTGCATTATTACACAAATTTATGTATTGCCTTCCTTCTTGGGGCACCTGACATCTGGGGCAAGAAAAACTGAAGAAAATGGCGTTGGCTGGTTCCTTTATACCCCTGTTTCACTGACGTCAGGGAAGAAGCGACGACAACCGACACCGGACCTAGACTTTGGAATTCGGCCGACCGAGGACCTGCCTGACGGCAAGAGAACCCATCTGTTATGACTGCAGCTGTATTAGCACTCAAACATCTACATTTATGGTAGGTACAAAACTGTACTTTTGCAGGGCCTTCTAGCCTCTTCTAACTCTGTTTGACTCCACCTCCCATCCTTAGCTTTGGGATTCTACCCAAGTGTGATGACTGCAGCAGGGTAACACGATGAACATAGTACAGTTTTGTACCTACCATAAATGTAGATGTTCGAGTGTATACCCTGCTGCAGTCCAAGTTACCCTCCCTCCATCCCCTCTCTAAAACCTTTCTATACCTTAAAATCTGTTACAACCTTTATGGTGTATTTGCCTTTAGCTGGAGGGATATTTTGTTTATGCTACACTTTTTATTGGTATTATCTACTGACCACCATTTGGGGGGGCACCTGACATTTGGGGCAAGAAAAACTGAAGAAAATGGCATCGGATGCCTCTCATGTACCCCTGGCGCACTGACGTCAGTGAAGAAGCGACAGCAACCGACGCCAGACCAAGACTTTGGAATTCGGGCCAACTGCGGGACCGCCTGACGGCAGGATAACCTAAGTGTGATGACTGCAGCAGGGTATACACTCGAACATCTACATTTATGGTAGGTACAAAACTGCACTTTGTCCTTAACAATTTTATAAGGTATAAATATGAATTTGTAATGTGCCTTAGTGTACTGTAGGGGTGAAATAACTTCAGCAGTTAGGATTTTGAGTTCAAGTTGGAGTGAATTCATCTTAATTGATTTATTAATTGATTGCATTCCTGCTGGGGTAATGGAGTTAATAGTTGTTTAATTGAAATGTATAAAAACTACTGCATTTTGAAAAGAAGTTTGTCTGAAGAAGTCTAGATAGACAGTAAATTCTGCTGAGAAGATTACAGCTGCTTCGTTTTTTATTGGTCTTTGCTGTTTGTGATTTTTTGATACTATCATATCAAAAAGACAGTCCAGGAGATTTCTCCGCATTTGCTTAGGCGCTAATCACTTCCAGATGTTCATCATGTTACCCTGCTGCAGTCATCACACTTGGGTTACCCTGCCGTCAGACGGTCCCGCAGTCGGTCTGAGTTCCAAAATCTTGGTCTGGCGTCGGTTGCTGTCGCTTCTTCCTTGACGTCAGTGTGTCAGGGGTATATAAGAGGCATCCAACGCCATTTTCTTCAGTCTTTCTTGCCTCGCGGTGCCTGATGCCAGTTCGCAAGTGCCGGTTGGCCGACACCTGAGATTTTCAATTTGAATTTCAGTCCGAAGTCTTCAATAAAGCTAAGTACCCCGTTGGGGAACCTTTTCTTGCCTCAGTCCGTTGTCAGAAAAAGTTAACAATTGCATTTCTTGGGGGAAGCAAATACCTCATAAGGACTTCCATTCCTATTGTATTCCTTGCCTAGGCCCAGACCACGACGTCACAAGTTGTCTGTTTTGTTCTAGGTTTAATAAACGAACGATCAAATGCCGTTTTGACTTCGCACGACATTACTTTGGTAGGAAATTTCATTATATCATGCTGTCGGAGCAGCCGACGACCGGCATGCATAAAAAACGCAAGGATAAGGATAAGCAGCCTAGGAACAAGCCAGACTCCGAGGCCTCTGCTGGGCCTGTCGTCTGTTCTCTGGTTTTCAGTGAGGTGCCTACGCAGCCCCTGACGACTGTAGAACTGGAACCCCAGACAGCTGCGGATTCTCAAGTGGAGTCTACTAGGCCGACGCAGCCATCTTCATTAGGCCCTTCCGACACCGGAGCAGAAGTAGACCCCGGTGCAGTGGAAACACCTTCGGTTGCAGAAGGTGTCTTCAGACCGACTACACTCCCCATTTAATCTTATGCTAAGCTTAAACCTCCTTTCAAACCAAAGAAGACTGTACATCAGTCTACAGTTCAAGGCCCCATGCCTAAGAAACAGATGCTTAAGATGGCTGAAGATTTGATTACCCTAATCAGGGGTTCCCATCCCCCTCCTATAAAAGACCAAGACAAGAGGAGGATTATGCGTCCTCTGACCAGGTTTCAATTTCCTCAGATTCTTCTGAGGAACAGGATTACATTTTTCCACCTTATGAAGACTCTGATGCTGAAGACTCTATTCCCTCAGCATCTCCCCCTGAAGACTACTCCTTTGGGGAAACTTTACATACCATGAGGGAACATTTCCACTGGGAAGGCCAGGACTACTCTGATTCTAAGAAAAGGCTCAGAGAGTTCCTTTTACTTCCCCAGCACAGACCTCTTGCTATCCCTCCAGTTTTGGATATTGTGGATGATGTTTACTTGGAGTCTAGTCTAAATCCAGACTCTCTACCTCCTGCTCCAACCAAACCAGACAGGTACTACAGAGTACCTGACTCACACAAATTCCTTTATAAAAGCCTTGTGGCTGACCCAGATACAATTTCCCAGGGTCCTAAGGGAGCTAAAGCTTCTATGGCTAAAAATCCTGCGCCCACTGAAAGGGATTCCAGAGACCTAGATAGATGGGGAAAGAAAATATACACCTCAGCAACTCTGGCTATGAGAGCATTAAATTGTCAGTTTCACATGCTGAAATGTCAGCAATTCCTAATGTCTTAATTAAAACAAAAAATGAGCACATATACTGAATAGTCTGAATTCAAGGAAATGCAGGATCCTGTTGCATGCAGCTGAACAGGTGGGCAAACATACTTTACAATGCGGATTTGATTTGTTGGAAGCCTCCTGTAGAGCAGCTGTTACTGGCTCTGTCATACGTAGACATACTTGGTTAAAAGAACAAACCCTTCCTGATCATGTTAAAGCAAAATTATTGGATGCACCTTTACAGCAGGATGTATTATTTGGTGTCAAAGCAGAAGAGGTTTTAAAGAAAATGGAGGATAAGGCAAAGTCTATGCAGACGGTCAAGGATTTTTTGCAGGTACAACCCCCTTGTTTCAGCAGAAATTGGCCAACGAAAAACTGGTCCTTTCCAGCTTCTGACAGATCACAGAGAGGCAAATACAGATGCCCAAGGGGCAGAGGTCAGTCACAAGTCCCTTACAAACCTCGCCAATGGGGTACTGCTACCCAGAAAGGAGGAGAAGACAGGCCCCAGGCTAGCAGAAGACAAACACAATGACTCAATCCTCAAACTACCAAGCAAATCTCTCCTGGCAGCTCCCTTGGGAGGAAAATTAGCATTTTTTGCAGACAACTGGCACATCATCACAAAAGACAAATGGATTCTAGACATTGTCTCTCAAGGATACAGATTCCACTTTCATACCTTACCAAGGATAAAAGGAATGCCAAACCTGCCACCAAATCAATGGGCAGAGGCACAAAAACAAATTACAGCTCTCATGAACATGAGAGCTATTCAACAGGTACCTACACAGGAGCAAGGACAAGGATTTTACTCAACTCTTCCTAGTCCCAAGAAAGGACAAAGCATGGAGACCAATTCTGGATCTTTCAATTCTAAACACCTTTCTGCAAGTACCAAAATTCAAGATGCTAACACTACAGCAGCTTCTTCTCATGCTGGGCAAGAATGCTTCGCTAGTAACGTTGGACCTCAGGGAGGCATACCTGCATGGCCCTATCAGACAAAACTGCAGAAGATACCTCCGCTTCATTGCAAGTTCAACGCATTATCAATTCTCTGCACTGCCCTTTGGCTTATCTATGCGCCCAGGGTCTTCACAAAATGCCTGGCACCAGTAATTGCATACTGCAGACAAAGAGGAATTCAGATATACCCATATCTGGACGACTGCCTTATTCAAGCAGAAAGCAAGGACATTTTTTTAAAGCATCTGGCATTTGTCAAACGCCTTCTAAGTTGCCTTGGGTACACAGTAAACGAAAAGAAATCAAAACTAGTGCCCTCCCAAAACATAATATTCCTGGGTGCCAGCTTGAATACAACGGCCCAGATGGCTTATCTCACGCCAGACAAGAAACAACAGCTGACTCAATATTTCAAAATAATGGCAACAAAGACCCAACTCCCTGCAAGAAAAATTCTGCAGGCCTTGGAATTCATGGCATCTTGCATACTACTAATACCATTTGCAAAACTACATATGAGGAAATTACAATGGTACCTGAAAAGTGTATGGACTCAGCACAGCCACAGCTTTGAAACAATGATACCACTCATTCCCTGCCTTCAACAGGAGTTTCTATGGTGGGCACAGGCATGTCACCTCAACAAGGGTCAGCCTTTCACCTTACCCACAGCCAGGCAAACTATGACAACAGATGCATCGGACTATGCCTGGGGAGCACACATGGCAGGACAGTGCATTCAGGGCAAATGGACTACAGATCAGAGGCATCTGCATATCAATCAAAAAGAAATGCTAGCAGTACAGAATGCCCTAACAGCTTTGAAGAACCTCTTACACCCAGGACAACTAATAATAAAGACGGACAATACCACAGTAATGTGATACATAAACAAGCAAGGGGGCACACATTCCTACCCTCTATGCAGGCAAGCAATGACTTGTGGAACACTGCACTGTCTTACCAGGTTCAATTACAAGCACAATTCCTGCCAGGAAAGAAAAACACATTGGCAGACGACCTAAGCAGAAACATCATGGATCTACATGAGTGGAAACTAGATCCACAAGTATTTGCAATGATAGCTCAAAAATGGGGACGCCCAGACATATTTCTGTTTGCAAGCCCCCAAAACTACCAACTTCAAAAATTTTGCACAAGGACATTCCATCCACATGCTTGGAAAGTGGACGCCCTCTCATTCAGTTGGAAAACATTAACAGTGTATGCCTTTCCTCCACTGCCTCTTCTAGGAAAGTCAGATTAGAGAGGCCACAAATGATACTCATTGCACCAGACTGGCCACGCCAGCATTGGTATCCAACTTTAAGGAACATGGCCCACGGCCCACCATGGATTTTACCACACATTCCTCACCTGCTCACCCAGCGAGACAATCAGATTCTACACAGCCAGCTCAAGACTTTAAACCTGGCTGCATGGCAAATTCCCTAAACAACCAGCCAACACCTCTATCCAAAGCAGTTATGGATGTCATTCTGGAGGCCAGGAGGCCCAGCACCAGGAAAACCTATTCAGACAAATGGCGATGATTTTGCGCCTGGAACCAGGCTAAAGGCCAAAGCCCCCTTGATCCAAACATTCCTCAGATTCTACAATATTTAACTGAGATGTTGCACAAAGGTCTTTCCTTTACATCTATTAAGATCCACACCTCAGCAATTTCAGCTCATTACAACACAGATCCTCCTTTATTCTCACTTCTTTCATGGAAAACTGCCCTGCTTCTTGCAATAACCTCAGCTAGAAGAGTCTCAGAGCTACAGGCACTAATGGCAGTGGAGCCCTTCATTTTTCATCAAGACAGAGTCTCTCTATGAAGTAACCCTTCCTTTATGCCAAAGGTGGTATCCAGTGTGGCCCTAAACCAAGCCATTCATTTGCCCACCTTTTTTCCCAAATCCCCAGAACAAAGGAGAAAAACTCCTGCACTCTTTGGAAGTTCACAGGCAATTACGTTACTACTTGGATAAAACTAAGGCTTTCAGAATTTCTGACCATCTCTTTGTAGCCTATGCTACAGGATCACAAGGAAAAGCTATCTCAAAACAGACCATTTCTAAATGGATAGGGCATTGCATACGTTTCTGCTACACGCATCATGGGAAACTGGTACCTGCTAACATTAGGTCCCACTCCACCAGGGCTACAGCTACATCAGCAGCCTTTCTCAGGGGAGTGCCAACCAAGGATATTCTGGAAGCTGCAACTTGGAGTTCAGTGCACATCTTCACCAAACACTATCACTTACCTCTATATTCTAAGACTAGAGCTGGTTTTGCCACTGCAGTTTTGCAGGGCCTACTAGCTCCTTCTAACCCTGTTTAACTCCACCTCCCATCCTTAGCTTTGGGATTCAACCCAAGTGTGATGACTGCAGCAGGGTAACACGATGAACATAGTACAGTTTTGTACCTACCATAAATGTAGATGTTCGAGTGTTCACCCTGCTGCAGTCCAGGTTACCCTCCCTCCATCCCCTCTGAACTAGCTGAACTTATCTATACCACTCTATCCTATTCAACCTCTGTGGTGTATTTGCTTGTGCCTAAAGGTATTGTTTTACTTTTATCTAGCTCTATATATATATATATATATATATATATATATATATATATTTTGCCTACCTATTGCGGGCACCTGACATCTGGGGCAAGAAAAACTGAAGAAAATGGCATTGGATGGCTCTTATATACCCCTTGCGTTCTGACGTCAGGGAAGAAGTGACAGCAACCGACGCCGGACCAAGACTTTGGAGCTGAGGCCGACTGCGGGATCGCCTGATGGCAGGATAACCCAAGTGTGATGACTGCAGCACGGTGAACACTCGAACATCTACATTTATGGTAGGTACAAAACTGTACTTTCTGAGCCCTGCCCTTTAGACTCACCTCAGCCCCCTGGGGTTTCACTAAGTGTATGGCAGTAGTGGCAGCTCATCTCAGTCGGCAGGGATTCCAGGCGTTTCCTATCTCGATGATTGGCTCCTCACAGCTACCTAACAGTGAATCTTTCCAAGTCTTCCTTGAGCCCTTCTCAACAGCTGAAGTTCATAGGCACTCAGTTGGATTAAGATTGCAGGTCTCCCCTTCTGGCATGTCCTTCTCATTTGGGCTCTTGTACAATCTCTTCTGGAGCAACTTGTCCTCCATCACTTATCCTAAGGGCTCTAGGTTCTATGGCAGCATCCATTTGTCTGGCTCCGCTGGCCAGGTACTACACAAGAGTTCTACAGTGGATCCTGGCAGATGTTCTTTGTGTTTCACTGTTGCAGTTATTACATTTGGGTAATCTGCTGGCAGGTTGCCCACAGTCGGCCTGAATATCGAAGTCTTGGGTCCTGCGTCAGTTGATGTCTCCTCTTCCATGACGTCAGGTCGTCAGGGGTATAAAACAAGCAGCCGACGCCATTTTATTCAGTCTTTCTTGCCGCGTGGGGCCCAAAGCAGAAGCAGTTCGCAAGTACCGGTCGACCAACTCCTAAAATTTTCGCATTCAAGTTTCAGAACCGAAGTCTTCAACTAAAGCTAAGTACCTCATTGGGGAAACTTTTTTTTTGCTCCTTACCAATGTCAGCAAAAGTTAATAATTGCATTACTTGTGGGAAGCAAATACCTCATAAGGATTTTCATTTGTACTGTATTCCTTGCCTAGGCTCAGATCATAACATGCCTTGCTGTCGGTTTTGTGCTAGATTTAACCAATGCACTATTAAGCGTTGGTATATTTTTGCTTCAAAATGTTTTGGATCCAGATTTAATTATCCTGAAATGTCGCCGGTTAGCAATCCGACTACCGGAGTTCACAAAAAACACAAAGAAAAAGACAGAGACAGACCGTCGAGGTCCAAAACCGACAAAAGCCGTCGCCGGTTCGCTGGTACTCAGTGAGGTGCTTTTGCAGCCCCTGATGCCCGCTACTTTTGAGTCACAGGCCTCTACCGAGACCCATGTGGTGTCCGGTATGCCGCAAGATTCTCAGAATATTGAACCCGTGGATGTCTCTTGCTTGGATGGGTCTGGAGCCGCTGAGCAGGCACCGGCTTCTGAGGGTGTTTTTAGGCCTCAACATTTTTATATAAAACCGACGCCAGCTTCAAAGACAAGATCAAAAACATCTTCTATGTCTAAAAAACCGACGCATGAGCCATGTGCTCAGGCCTCTATGCCTAAAAAACAGATGATCAAAATGGCTGAGGACTTAATTACATTGATCAGGGGTTCCCAACACCCCCCCCCCACCCCCCAGCTAAGAGGCCTAGGCAAGACACTGATTATGAATCTTCAGATCAGGTTTCCATTTCTTCTGATTCCTCTTTGGATCAAGAATTTTCTATTCCACCCTATGAGGATTCAGATGCAGAAGAATCCATCCCATCTGCATCTCCTGCTGAGGATTATTCTGTTGGCGAAACCTTGCATACTTTAAGGGAACATTTTCATTGGGAGAGTCAGGATTTCTCTGAATCAAAAAGTGGCTTAGGGATTTGTTTCTTCTTCCTCAGCATAGGCCTTTGGCTATACCTCCTTTATTAGACATTGTTGATGATGTGTTTTCGGAATCAAGTATGGCTCCTGATTCCCTACCTCCGGCTCCTAGTAAGCCAGATAGATATTACAGGTTTCCCGACTCCCACAAATTTCTATTAAAAAATCACTGCTGCTGATCCTGAAACTATCTCACAGGGTCCCAAAGTTGTAAAGGCCTTTACAGCCAGAAATCCTACCCCCTCTGATTGAGATTCTAGGGCGCTGGATAGATGGGGAAAGAAGGTTTATACGTCTGCAACCTTGGCAATTAGGGCCTTAAACTGCCAGTTTCATATGCATAAATATCAACAGCATGTTATGGGCTTATTGAAACAGAAAATGATGTTGATTTCTGATTGCGTGGAAAATAAAGAATTACAATAATTATTGCATGCAGCAGAACTGGTTGGAAAGCATACTTTGCAATATGGTTTTGATTCCTTGGAGGCCTCTTGCAGGGCCACAGTTACTGGATCTGTGATTAGAAGGCATGCCTGGCTCAAGGAGCAAAATCTGCCTTATTATGCTAAACCTAAATTGTTGGATGCCCCTTTACAGCATGATACTCTGTTTGGTAATAAAGCAGAAGAGGTTTTAAAGAAAATGGAAAACAAAGCTAAATCTATGCAAAAACTGTAAAAGATTTCTTACAAGTGCAGCCAGCCACTTTCAGTAGGCACTGGCCTACTAAAAATTGGTCCTTTCCTGTGTCCAACAGAGCCTCTCAAAGCAAATCCAGGTGCTCAAAGGGCTCTAGATACCAATCACAGGGTTCTTACAGGTCAAAGCAATGGGGTGCCTCCATCTCCAATTCTGGAGGAAACAAAGCACAACCCTACAGTAAGCAGTCTCAGTGACTTCCCTCTACCTTCACCAAGCACTTATCTTATGGTAGCCCCCTTGTGAGGAAAATTAGCACTTCATGCTCAAAATTGGCAGTTAATTATCCAGGACAAATGAGTATTAAACATAGTATCCCAGGGGTACAGATTTCTTTTCCATACTTTGCCAATTCCAAACGGTTGGCCAGATCTGCTAAAAAATCAATGGGCAGAGGCTCAGAAACAAATTACGTCCCTCATGTATATGGGGGCTATTCAACCAGTACCAGAACAGGAAAAAGGACAAGGTTTTTATTCAAGACTTTTCCTGGTACCCAGAAAAGACAATGCTTGGTGTCCAATACTGGACTTATCGATTTTGAACACATTCCTGGACATTCCAAAATTCAATACGCTGAATTTGCAACAGCTACTGCTTATGCTGACCAGGAACGCTTGGTTAGTGACTCTAGACTTAAAAGAGGCATACCTGCATATCCCAGTAAGGGAATCGTGCAGAAGATACCTCTGCTTCAAGGCAGATTTTTGCATTACCAATTCTCTGCACTGCCCTTTGGCTTATCTACTGTGCCCAGGATCTTTACAAAGTGCCTGACACCAGTAATTGCATTTTGCAGACAAAGAAGCATACAAATTTATCCTTACCTGGATGACTGTCTCATTCAAGCAGAAAACAAGGACATTCTTCTTCAACATCTGGCGTTTGTAAAAAGGCTTCTAACATGTCTAGGGTACACAATTAATGAAAAGAAATCCTAACTGGTACCCTCCCAAATAATTACATTCCTGGGTGCAAGCTTGAATACAACTGCCCAGATGGCTTACCTTACGCCAGACAAAGGCTACTGACAGCATACTTCAAACAGATGGCAACAAAAACCCAGTTATCTGCAAGACAAATTCTGCAGGCTTTGGGGTTCATGGCATCCTGCATTCAACTAATTGCGTATGCAAGACTGCATATGAGGAAAGTTCAATGGTACTTAAAAAGTTGATGGAGTCAACATTGTCACAGTCTGGAAACAATGATTCCGCTCATTTCCTGCCTACAACAGGAGTTTCTTTGGTGGGCAGAGGCATGTCACCAAAACAAGGGACTGTCATTCACTCTACCCCCTGCCACCCAAACCCTAACTACAGATGCATCAGACTATACTTGGGAGGCCCACCTGGCTGGGAGATGCATTCAGGGCGTATGGAGCCCAAAACAAATGCATCTGCATATCAACCAGAAAGAGATGCTAGCTGTTCAGAATGCTCTGACAGCCTTCAAGGAATTACTTCATCCAGGACAACTACTGATAAAGATTGACAACACCACGGTTATGTGGTACATAAACAAGCAGGGGGGTACACATTCCTACCCCCTTTGCAGACTAGCCATGGCATTGTGGAACACAGCTTTGACTTACCAAGTACATCTTCAAGCTCAATTCCTGCCAGGAAAATAAAATACTCTGGCAGATGACCTAAGCAGAAATCTTATGGACCCGCACGAGTGAAACTGGATCCACAAATCTTCAGCATGGTAACACAGAAATGGGGGAGCCCAAACATAGAGCTCTCTGCTTCTCCCCAAAATTATCAACTGGACAAATTCTGCACAAGGACTTATCACAGACAAACATGGAAAGTTGCCGCCCTATCCTTCAGTTGGACAAACCTATCAGTCTATGGCTTTCCCCCTCTGCCTCTTCTCTCCAAGGTCTTACTAAAGGTCAGACAGGAAAAAACAAAAATGATCCTGATTGCTCTGGACTGACCTCGCCAGCACTGGTACCCAATTCTAAGGAATATGTCTCAACTCCCTCCTTGGTACTTGCCTCAGATACCTCATCTACTGTCTCAGCAGAACAATCAAATTCTGAACACTCCGCTCCAAACTCTGAACCTTGCAGCATGGCTGATCATTTAATTATTCAAGCAACACCTCTCAGTAAATCTGTGATGGATGTCATTTTGGAAGCCAGAAGGCCTAGTACTAGAAAATCCTGTGCGGATAAATGGAAGAGATTCTGTGCTTGGAACCAAGCACAAGGAACGGGCACAGCAAAACCAAATATCCCTCAGATTTTACAATACTTGAAAGAGATGCTTAACAAGGGCCTATCTTTTTCTTCAATAAAAATCCATGCCTCTGCCATCTCAGCTCATTACAACATGGAGCCTCCCCTCTTTTCTCATCCTCTGCTAAAACAGTATCTTAGAGGGTCCAAAAATTTAAGGCCTCCCGGAAGATCACCAACTCCTGCATGGGACCTCAGTTTTGTGCTGGAAAAACTCACCCTGCCTCCTATTGAACCAGCAGCTACTGCGGATATAAAATAGAAAACAGCTTTCCTCTTGGCAATCACTTAAGCAAGAAGGGTTTCAGAACTACAGGCTCTCATGGCTGTGGAGCCTTTTATTACATTTTACCTGGACAGAGTGTCCCTCAGGAGCAATCCTTTCTTTATGCCTAAGGTGATATCCAGTGTGGCTCTTAACCAAACACTTCACCTGTCAACATTTTACCCTAATCTGCAGAACAAGGTGGAGCGGATTCTGTATTCATTGGACGTACACAGATAACTAAGATTCTACTTGAACAGGACCAATCTCTAAGAAAGTCTGAGCAACTACCCATGGCATTTGCTTCAGGATCAGAGGGGAAGGCTGTATCAAAGCAGACTATTTCTAAGTGGATAAGCCACTGCATTCGTTTCTGCTACTTGCACCATGGGAAACCTGTGCCCAAGGGAATCAGGTCACATTCCACCTGGGCTGCCTCTATTTCAGCAGCCTTTCTCAGAGGAGTTCCAACCAAAGATATTCTTGAAGCTGCTACTTGGAGCTATGTTCATACCTTCACAAAACATTATCTTTTGCCTCTCTTCTTCAAATCCAGGGCAGGCTTTTCCACTGCAGTTCTGCAGGGTGTCATAGCCACTCCTAATGTTATTTAGTTCCATCCTCCCATCCATAGCTTTGGGATTCTATCCAAATGTAATGACTGCAACAGTGAAACACGAAGAACATAGTACAGTTGTGTACACTTACTATAAATGTAGATGTTCGAGTGTATTCACTGTTGCAGTCAGGGTTACCCACCCACCATCCCCCTTTTCTGTAACTTCTCTTTCCTTCACTATATTCTAAAGCCTTTGTGGTATATTTGCTTTTAGATGAAGGTAAAGTTTATGTTGTTAAAAGTGCATTTACATATATTGCTGTTTTATATATATATATATATATATATATATATATATATATATATATATATATGTGTGTATTTGCTCCCCATCTGGGGCAAGAAAAAAATGAATAAAATGACATTGGCTGCATGTTTTATATACCCCTGACGTCATGCAAAAAGAGACTGCAACCGACGCAGGACACAAGACTTTGATATTCAGGCCAACTGAGGGCAAGCTACCAGCAGATTACCCAAATGTAATGACTGCAGCAGTGAATACACTCGAAAAATCTACATTTATGGTAAGTGTACACAACTGTACTTTCTGTGGTCCCCCCTTTCCCATCCTCTGTCAGTCCCTATACGGCTCACTCCAGTATATTGGAAATATCTGTCTTGGTGGATGGACTCCCCAGACCTACTGGCGGGCAAGTCTTTTTCTTCCCTGTTCCTTCGGCCATGGTGGGCATGGACACTTCCCAGTTAGAGACCAAACTGCACGTAAATGTTCTGGAGATGAGAGCGGTCCTTCTTTCTTTGCAAGCTTTTCAGGACTGCTTTCCTCTAAGCACAATCGCAGTTCACATGAACAACATGGCTATTGTTGGTACGTAAGCAAGGGGGCACATGTTCCTGTCTGCTTTGTTGCGAGGCCATGAGGCTTTGGGAGTGGGCGATATCCTCGGGGCATTTTCTCCTTGCATTGCACATTCCCAGAGCATCCAACGTATTGGCAGACAAACTGAGCAGGGCTGTTCTGACCCCTCATGAGTGGTCCCTGAATCTATTGTTGGCGAAGCACATTTTCCATTTGTGTGGCCAACCGGACTGCAGTCCGTTTGCTTCCCCTCTCAACCACAAATGCAGCAGATACTTGGCAGAGAGCCCCCTAGAGGGGGAGTCCCCAGGGATGTTCTGACTCACGATTGGCGTCCAGTCGCCTTTATGCCATTCCACCCTCACCCTTAATTCTGAGAGTTCTTCAGAAAGCAAGACGTCTCAGGACACAGTTGATCCTCATTGCCCCCTTCCGGCCTTGGCAGGTGTGGTTCCCTTTTCTACGGTCTCATCTGAGGCCCCCCCCCCCCATGGGTGCTCGATCCGGTTCTGGATCTGATATCCCATTTTTCACTTCGTACTCTTCCAGATTTGCAATCCCTCCGTCTGACTGCTTGGTTTGTCCAATTCCGGTGATTCTTGCTAAGTCCAGACTTGCATCCCCTGTGAAGGGCATTATTCTTGCTTCCCAAAAACCTTCTACCAAGAGAACTTACAGATGTAAGTGGAAGAGATTTTCTATGTGGGCTAAAGGCCGAAATCTGGATCCGTTTTCGGCTCCTATTTCTGATATTCTTCTTTTCCTGGCTTCCCTTTTTTAGGAGGGTGCTAGTTTCTCTATGATCAAAGTCCAATTCAGCTATTTCCCATTTTCATTTCAGTGACGAACATACATTTTTTCTTGCATCTGTAAAGCCTTCTTGAAAAGTGTCTTTTTGTTACATCCTCCAGTCAAGTATCCTCCTCCTCCGTGGGATCTTGCTCTGGTGCTGCAGTCTGTAACTAGCCCCCCCCCTTGAGCCGCTGCATCTGCGACCTCAGATTTCTTTCTTGGAAGACCACCCTTTTGGTGGCTATAACTTCAGCAAAGAGAGTTTCAAAATTGCAGGCTCTTATCATTAAGCCTCCAAATTTGATATTTCACTGAGTCAGAGTGGCCTTGAGACCCCAACCCTTCCTTTATACCAAATTTGTCCACTGAAGTGAATCTCTGTCATTATATCCAGCTCCCAGTCTTCTTTCCTAATTATGCTAATAAAGGGGAATATATCTTGCATATCCTAGATGTTCATACAAATGACATTTTTATTTGCACAGAATTAAGTCCATTCGTCTATCAGATCAATTGTTTCTGGCATTTTCAGTTGTTTTGAAAATTGCTATTTCCTGGTGAATTTCTCAGTGCATTTGTTACATATACTCTTCCTTTTGATCTCCTTTGTCTGGACCAGTTAGGGCTCACTCTGCCAGATCATTGGCTACCTCAACTGCCTTTGTAGCTTGTCAGTCCTTGGAGGACATTTGTGTAGTGGCAATTTGGTCTTCTCATACGTTCATCTCTCATTACAAACTTGACTTAGTTTCTAAGGGAAGGGGTACCTGGCTTCACTGTTCTTCAGAATGTCCTTCCATGAGGTCACCCAAGAATGCTGGGTAGCAGGAGACTCTGACCCATATGTGATTAATGGTGACTAGGATAACATCAGATTAATAGTTATGTACTCACTATAACTTGATATCTGTGTTATCCATAGTCACCATTCATCATGATCCCACCCTCCACCCCCCCTTCCTGATAGATTGGCAGGTGTTTGGTGGACCTTGCCTGATGCCAGTTAGTTTCTGTCTATCTTCTTTCTCCAGGGCAATCTCAGTCTGCAAGGTAAGAGGGCAGCAGTGCATTATGGGTGGGGTGCTTGATCTAAGCTGTTGTCTAAGTGTGCCGACTCAGATCCGATGTTGGATCCTAGACCCATATATGATGAATAGTGACTACGGATAACATAGATACCAAGGTATGGTAAGTACATAACAATATGTTACAGTCAATAAAAAGTACTTTCTTTCTTTAAATATCACTAGCATTAACAGCAGTCACTGATGAGACTCCCTCCCCACATCACATTTAAACTCCCTCTTTATACCAAATAAAGCATAGCTACTTTAAAATATAACAATGCAGTTTAAGACCTTTATTGTAAAATATTTTAAGAACAAAAACTGCATTTACTGTTACATCTTCAGTCAGTTAATTGTCCTTTTAAACATTGTCGACAATTTGAGAATTATGCTTTAGAATCACCAAACCACTTTAATGCACTCAATAAATGTCCAGTCTTTTTAGCCACTTCTTGCAAAAGCAAAGTTCTCATGCCTAACTTCATCTTATGAAAAATGGCACTTTATAGTTCTTATATTTATGTTCTACTTTCACAGTATTACCGATCTTCGTCGTCCTCATCATCCACAAAACTGTTCTGTTCCTGTGGTTCGAGTCCAAGGTGCACCTGATTTTTCTATTCAGCTTCTGGGCTTTTTTCTGTCATTCAGTCATTTTCCTTTTGGACCAATGGAAATAGTTTCACTTCCAAGCTCTATTTATGAGTTTTTTTTTTTGTTTTCAGAAGAAAAATAAATTGAATCCTCTTCAACTTGTAGGCTTACTCTTTGCTGGGTAAACAAATTTTCCTAAGAAGCTTCATATTCAATCTTTCTGCAATTTTACTCTGATTTTTGTAGTTTATCAGTTCATTAGAGTAACTTCTAAAAGCTTCCTCTTATCTTTCCAACATTTTGTCATTTGACTGTACATATTCCTCCAAATTTTCACTTATTTTAAACATTGCTGAATGCATTCTGCTTTTTCCTCTGAATTACTGAAAACTATTTCCTGTACAAAAGCTGAAACCTGAACTTGTTTGCTGAAGAGCTGCAAGACTCTTTCTTAGCACAGTTTTTTTCCTTTTCCAGTAGATTTTTCTTTTCTTTCAGCATTTGTTCTTTGCTTACATCCAGGCATTATAGTGGCTAGCCCGTTTTTATTCAGATTGTTAACATTACTGTCCTTTTTTAAGCCTGTCTTTTTTTTCACACCGGGAGAGCTGTATTCATTCTGCTTTTCCGAGTACATTAATTTTGGACTTTTAGGGTTAGAATTCTTGACATAGAAAAATGTCAGTTTTAGTAGCTCTCACTTAAGCAAAAAGAGCAGTAGCCCCAAAGTCTCCTCATCTCATTTTCCACAAATAAATAATGTCATTGCAGACTAATCTTTATTTTATGCAAAAAAAAATATATGCAGAAACAATCCATTTTCATGTACATTTTATTTGGACAAAGCTGAAGACTTAAAAAGGGTGAATCAGTGGGTTGAAAAGTATCTAAAGACACTCTGTCTTGGTGGCTTTCTGATTGTCTTTTATTATGTCAAATATTTTACAGACTTATTTGGAAAACCAAAAGGGTATTCTAGTGGACTGAAGTCTACTACAGAGTCTCTTTCAAAACCGCTTCAATTGATGACATTCTGTGGCTGTGATGTGGTCTGCTGTGCACATTTCCACAAGGTAGTGTAAGATGGATGTGCTTGCCAGATCAGCCTTAAGGTGTACTATAGGTCAAGATGCTATCCAAGAAGATGAGCTGAGGACTTTTGTCTTAGAAGCTGAAGGATGGACTGGATCATGTATGTGAAGACCCACCACTGGACCAGTAATCAAGGACCCTCAATCCTCACCACTGGCAACAGTGGGGGAACGTTCACTGAGAGGATGACAAGTACACACACAGTATTTCCAGATGTAGCTCTCTGTTTCAAGTGCAGTTTCCCTTAAGAGCAGAGAGGGACCACAGTCAGTCCGGGGCTAGTTTCTCCCTCTTTCTCCAGATACCCAGTAAGACTCCCCACTGGCACAGCTGCAGATTTGAGATCTCAGCTGAGTGGCCAAGCCAAGACCTCCAACACCCTCTCTATCCAACCAGTGCTTCTTCATGTCCCTGCCCAAGTAGCTGACACACACACTCTGAGGTTTGATTTACACACACACACACACACATGCGCGGGCGCCTGGGAAAAGTTGGCACAGGTTTACTAGCTATGCACCCCCCTTTTGTCCAGACTATAAGGTGGTTATCTCTGCCTCTAGCCACCCCCTTATCAGCTACTTTAAGGCTGTTAAAGGGTGTCCAGTCTTACTGTGTAATATTAATACAAATGGTAGTTTGACCAAGAGCAAGGCTATTAGGAGTGGCCCAAGCAGTGTCACCAAATAAATTTGCAAGTACTCTCAAAACTTAAATATCTCTAGACAGATTGGCTACAATGAAAAGTTTAAATGTATTTAATAATATTAAATAAAAGAAGAAACTAGTATATAATCACAGTGACAGAGTTCAAAATCACAGGAAATGTTTAAACCAACATTGCAGGACAGTCTCAAATAATGATAAATATCTGAACGTAAGCTTTGGTATATTCCTGACTATATCTTATAGAATTTTACCTGTTCCCTAGTAACGTTCTTCATCAGAGCAAGGCGGATGTGTTGTGAATGGTTCCTGTGTTTGTCAGGTCCAAAACAGAATACAGAACTCACTGTCCCTCTCAGAGTGTTCTCAAATTAATATCTCATCTCAAATATTACTGCTGAGATAGTTTGCAGAATGACATAATTTCTTGCCATCTGACTATCCCAGGTGAAACTCACCACTGCTGGTAGCTGGCAGTATTTAACATCTATCTGTGAAAATACATAGACCTCCGATCTTTGGCAGATGCTGGAAGTCATAAAGCAATTGCAATTCCTTCATACTTTCAGAGTGAGTAATTAGGTTACTCCGAAGGCAATGCAGAAAGCTTCTCAGCACAGACTCTGCAATGAAAACTGAAATATGCCATCTTTTATTGCGTAGCCATAAAGTAATTTAATATCGGCTATTTGAGTTAACCTCCTGTATTCCAGTTTCCACTGTTAAAATATATACATTTAAGCAGTTACAATAGTGCATGTACATTTCTATTCTATTCCGTCCGGTAGGGCATGTGGTTACATTTCAAGCAGCACTTTACAAAAACGTTTTCTACACACACTTATGTACCAGCAGTTTGATAATACACATGAATCTACCATTCTAATACATTTGTAACACAATCATCTTGTGTAAATCATGTTGATATTCACAAGTGACATATAATTATTTACAAAATTCCAGGTAGCTGTGCTTGGCAGTATCTCCCTTTGTTACAGTGTAAAATATGAAAGTTGTGTACTTAACATAATGATTGGGATTCATAATCCACATCTATTTACTTTAGCCTAACCCCCACTTTCCCCATCCCTGGCTGATGGGTGACCCTATTGGGATCTTTAGAGAAACATTTAATAAAGTTTTGAATTGATTGTAGCACATCTGAGATCTTGATTCTTTGCAGTACATGAAGCTTAAGCTGCCCTGACATTGCTTAGAGAGAGAAAAATGTGCAGTGTTTTGTAACTTTGAAAACTTTAACACTCTTATTGTTGTCGCAGCATTCAGATGCCAAGTGTACTCTAATCAACTAACAACTCTGTAGGCTGTTACACTTCCTGTGTCATGTTTTTGTCTTTTTGTGATGAGTAGTAGAGTATTACAGCTTTTAGCTCTATCAGAACACTTCTGACACTGAAGGCACACGGGACGAAAATGATTACAGAGAAGACGGTTATTATGGCAGGAAGAAGGGGAAATCAGAAGAAGTTGAAAATTGTGATAGAAGGGAAAATAGTGTAACAGATAATCAGCTTCAGTTATCTGGTAGGGGTGGTTGAGGAGAATGGAAGATAAAATGAGAGGGAAAAAGTTAGAATGCTGCAAACCAGCTGTCAGATTAAGGGTAGAAGCTGAAAGGTTGAGAGATATAAAACAATAGTGCAACCAGTCTTCTGTATGGCAAAGAAACCTCATCAATGAAGACAGAGCAGTTGAGGAAACCTGAGGTGATAAAAATGAAGTGTTAGAGATGGATGATGAGGTGTGCACTATGGGACAGATGAAGAAATGAGGATATCAGAGCAGAAGCCAAACGTCATGAAGAACCGATTACTGATGTTCAGTCATACATGCAGGAAAGCAGAAGATAATATGGGAGTCTTTAAGAGGGAATGAAGATGTCCAGTCAAGAAAATGATAGATTGCATGAGAGAAGACCTGCAACAGTCAGACATGATGGTTAACAAAGGTAGGAGAATGGCATGAATTGATAGAGATAGTGACAGATCTGAAGTAGTTAACTTCATTTGATTAGCAACCTGTGGGTTTCTGATCAGATACAGATACGAGCCGGCAGCATACCAAGCAAAAAGATCTGAGCTCCAAGCTCCTCCCCCTACTGCACTGCAACCTCCTTCCAATCCTCAGATCTCGTTTGCCGCAGCTTCGTCAGCATGGGATTCTTGAGCTCCAGGCAAGTGTCATGGTTTTTTCTCTAAAGTTTTGGTCTGTGTGTGCCCCTTTTGATAAATTTGAGGTAATTATTAGTTATCCACGATAATTATTGTTTTTTTTCCTTTCTTGAAAGTTGAAAACTTTCGGTTAGTGTAGGCCCCCTTTCCCGCCAGTCGTGTGTGTTCACTAAGATGTCAGAAAGTGACTTTCTCTAAGTGCACAGAGTGTGGCCACATGCTTTCACCAGCCGATGGTCACACTCTGTGTGTAGTTTGCTTGGGGGTGGCTAATTTGTCTTCCGGCTGCAAGATTTGTGCGACCTTCAACCCCCGAGCCCTGTGGGATTGCAGGAACAAGTTAATTCTGGCGGGTCTTCTACCTGCAGAATCAACTTCTGCCTGTTCTGCTGCTTCCTCACCAGCCACGGCTGTGGCTGTTCAACCTTCTGTCCTTTCTCCCCTGTTCGGAACTCACCCTCCCAGCTTACCACAGGGAGAGAGAGAGGCCAAAAAAGTCAAAGAAAAGCAGAGAGAGACAGGGAGACATTTGGACAAGGATAAGGATAAAGATAGAGAGAGGGGCCGCAAGCAACAGGCCGAGTCGGATCCAATGGCCCCTCCCGCTATAGTAATCTTGTCTCCAGTAAAAGTTACCAGGCCATCCTCTCCTCAGCTCCATTCACCACATTATTCTCCGGAGCCGGAGAAGGAGGCTAGACCACTCTCGAGGTCATCTTCGCGTCTGCTCTTCCAGCCGGCGTCTGTGGTGTCCTCCAGATCGACTCTGAGCATCTCTGAAGCAGACATGGATCGGATGATGCGAAGGTTTCTACAAACTCAACTGCAGATGGGGGTACTGCCCCCCCCCCGATGCGGGGAATTCGGCTCCGTTTTTTACCCCGATAGCTCCTTCGGATCCGAGGAGCCCCGGAGTCAGGGGGTTGGCACCGATAATGCCTTCGGCCTCGTCGCCGGCCATGCCCTCGTGTCTGTCGGATCCGAGCTCTCGGAGCCGAGAGTTGGGCGTCGGATCTGAGGGGATGAGTGTGTCATCGGCTCAGTTGTGGTCAGGGCATACAGTCCCTTCGGGTCCGGCCGTTCCAACCTCGGCTCTGATCCCTTTGGATCCAAGGGTCTCGAATACCAGTTTCATGGAGGCTGGGTCTCCCTTGGCATTCAACGTCATGTAGAGGGTTCTCTCTGAAGGATTGAGACCCCTCACTCTGTCCATCCCTGCTCCCTTGCAGCTAGGTTTGTCTTCCATAATCCAGTCCCCCCAAGGACAGCCTGTGTCTGTTGCGCCCCAGACAGTTACCTTGGAGGAACATGAAACCATTTGTGAGCCCTCCCTGGAGAGTCCACCCGAGGAGGTCCCTCACAAACACCAGTGTAAATGGAGGCACTTGGACTCCCCCGAGTCCCTCACCGAGGATACCGACTTGGAGGAAGGGGAAGGTTCTCCCAAATCACCCCCCCCGAAGACATCTCCTTTGGAGACATTATGGAAATCCTTCACCATGGGGGGGTAGTCCGCCCAAAAACCTTCCTCTGACGAGTCGGTATTTTTGGAGGCGTTCGACACAGGCCCATCTACCTCTTGGGTGTGTGTCCCAGCCAACCCTCTGGTGGACTTTATTGCCACCAGAGCTTGGAGGGAACCGGACACTGTGGAGCCTGTACACAAAACGCCTGACAGAATATTGAGTCCACCGGCAGATAGAGCTTCTTGGAACAAAGGCTCCCTGGTTGATGCCATGGTGGTGGTGGTGGCGGCCACAAAAAAGGAACTCTCCCAAGAAAGTTCCTCGGTCCACCCACCAAACAAGGAGTCCAGGGCTATGGACCATCTTGGAAAGCGGACCTTTGCTTCAGCCACCTTTACTATAAGGGCGCTGAATTACTTGGCCCACGTAATTCGACTGCAGCGGGACCTAGTGAAAGAGTACACCGAGTCTCCCCCGGAGTCCATGTTTGCCGAGGATAATTTTTGCGACTTCTCGGAACCTTTCAAGGCATCCTTCGCTAACGCACCCTTTGACAGTTCCACCCTGTTCGGGAAGACTGTCCGCGATATGCCTGTCCAGAACGAGAAAGACGGGAAGATGCTGTCAGCCGTCGGGATCCGCTTCTCTAACTCTCAAAGGTCCTTTTCCAGGAACCATCGAGGGCAAAAGAAGCTGTGGTTCCGGAAAACTCAGAAGTCCCAGAACGCTCAGGACTCCTCCTCCCCCAGAGGCAGAGTGGGACAAGGTGGACGCCAGCCCAGAGGCAGAGGGGGGCCGAAGAACTTCGGGTCACATGAACCCTTTTCAGAGCGACCCACGCAGCAACCCTGAGGAGTTACCCAACTGCTCCACTCTGGAGGCAGTCGGGGGCGAGGCACTTTTCGATGCACCTAGCCCAATGGTAGTCCATCACAACAGATCGCTGGGTGCTTCGAATAATATCCAGAGGCTATTCTATTCCCTTCATAAACAAGCCTCCTTACACAAGGCGCCTCCCAGACGTCCCACCCACTCAGAGGGAGGCCGCGGCCTTGGAAATACAAAAGCTGCTAGAAAAAAGAGCCATCCAGCAGGTGCCCCCAGACCAGTCCGGATCAGGCATCTATTCCAGGTTCTTTTTGGTGCCAAAAAAGACGGGGGACCTAAGGCCGATTCTTGACCTGTCAACAATGAACCTGTTCGTTGCCAAGAAAATGTTCCGGATGGTCACGCTTCAATCCATCCTACCCTTCCTGCAGGAGGAAGGACTGGTTGTGCTCGATAGACCTCAGGGATGTGTACTACCATATTCTGATGGACAGGCGATCCAGGAGGTTCCTCTGCTTTCGGCTAGGGGCCAGTCATTATCAATTCAGGGTCCTACCCTTCGGTCTCACCACAGCCCCCAGGGTGTTCACCAAGGTCATGGCAGTTGTAGCGGCCCACATGAGACTTCAGGGCATTCAGGTCTTTCCGTACCCGGACGACTGGCTCCTCACTGCCTCCACCAGACATGTACTCTTACTAGCCAGAGATTTCTTTCTCCGGATATCACCTCCACTAGGGATTGCCATAAATCTGAGGAAGTCTTCCCTTCAACCTGTTCAAGTGTTAGACTTCATAGGGGCGAGAATAGATTCTCGTCGGGCCAGGGCATTCTTAACCCCAGACAGACTACACAGCCTGACACTTCATGTGTTAGTGCTTCTGCAGTCCTCTGCACCCCCTGCAGAATTAGTCCTGAGAGCCTTAGGGTCCATGGCAGCAGCTATCAACCTGACCCCTTGTGCTCGTCTGCATATGAGAATTTTACACTGGACATTGCAAGTTCAGTGGTCGATTCTTCATCAACCTCTAGATTTTCCGATCCCTCTGAGCAGTGTGTGCAGAAATTCTCTCACGTGGTGGCTCCAATCTCGGAATTTGCAGGAGGGACGTCCCTTTCTTGCACCCCAACCCCAAGCCACGGTGACCACGGATGCCTCCTGCCTAGGGTGGGGGGGGCATTGTTAGGGCAGGACTGTTCAAGGCACGTGGACTCAGAACGAGACTGTTCTGCATATAAATGTTCTAGAGATGAGAGCGGTCCTTTTAGCGTTGCAGGCCCTTCATGCTTATCTACCTCTGGGAACTATTGTGATCCAGTCAGACAATATGTTAGTGGTGTGGTATATCAACAAACGGGGGGAACCAAGTCTTATCCCCTTTGTTGAGAAGCCATGAGAGTCTGGGAATGGGGGTTTTCCACCAACCGCTTTCTGAAAGTAACGCACATTCCGGGTTGGTCCAACATCTTGGCGGACAAATTGGGCAGAACTATCCTTTCTCCCTACGAGTGGTCTTTGAACCCTTGTGTAGCAGAACAGATCTTCCTCAAGTGGGGTCAGCCTTGCTGCGATCTCTTCGCATCACCTTCCAATGTGAAGTGCAGCGAGTTTTTCACTCTAACCCCCCCCCGACGGGGGAAAGCCCTAGAGACGCTCTTGTTGATGCTTGGCCACCCGGTCGTCTTTATGCATATCCCCCGCTTCCGCTCATGATAAAGTTCTTACAAAAAGCTCGCCGGTTGGGGAGCAGATTGATCCTCATAGCCCCATTCTGGCCTCGTCAAGTCTGGGTCCCCTGCCTACGGTCTCATCTCATAGCTCCACCTTGGATCTTGGATCCCGTTCTGGATCTGATTCGTCATCCCTTGGGAATGCTTCCTCCGAATCTGGACATCCTGAAGCTCACAGCTTGGCTGCTCCAGTTCCACTAGTTGCTAGGACTCCTGGTTTCTCTTCTCCTGTTAAATCTGTCTTGGTTGTGGCACATAAATCCTCTACCAGGAAAATTTATTCTAGCAAATGGAGATGCTTCTCCATTTGGGCTTCACAGAGAAATCTAGATCCTTTTACCGCTCCGATCCCAGCGGTATTAGACTTTTTGTCTCATATCTTCCAGCAAGGAGCCAGCTGCTCCACAGTGAAGGTCCAGCTGGCGGCTATTTCTCATTTCCATGTAGGGGACAATTTAGGCTCTCTCGCTGCTGCCAGAATTTGTAAGACTTTTTTGAAAGGCACTTTTCTTCTGCGACTTCCTGTTAAGAATCCGTCCCCGCCGTGGGATCTGACTGCGGTTCTTCAGGCCTTAGTTGTGCCTCCTTTCATGCTATCGGCATCTGTTGACTTAAAATTTTTGTCATGGAAGACGGCCTTTCTGGTAGCTATAACTTCAGCAAGGAGAGTGTCGGAGCTGCAAGCTCTTTGTATGAAACACCCATATCTTGTGTTTCATAAGGACAAGGTGTCTTTCAGGACTAATCCATCCTTTCTTCCTAAAGTTGCTTCTGATACAAACATTAATCAATCTATTAATTTGCCTGTCTTTTTCCCTAATTTTCAGAACAAAGGGGAATATAAACTTCATTTGCTGGATGTTCACAGGCAGTTACGTTTTTATTTGCACAGGATGGCGGCCTTTCGTAAATTTGATCAACTTTTTGTTTCTTTCGCTAAGCCCATTTTAGGGAAACCAGTTTCAAAGGTGACTCTTGCTGGGTGGATTTCCCTTTGTATCCTACAAGCATACAGAGAGCTTGGTTTACCAGAACCAGTAGGAGTTCATGCAATTTCTACACGTTCTGTGACAACGTCTGCAGCATTCTGGTCTAGAGTTTCTGTGGATGACATTTGCTCAGCGGCTACCTAGGCATCTTCTTACACCTTTATTAATCATTATAAACTGGATTTGGTGTCTAGAGGAAAGGCTTCTTTTGGCTCTGCAGTGCTCCGGAATATCCTTTCTTAAGGGCCTCCCAAGATTTCGGGTAGCTGGGGACTCTGTCCCACAGGTTGCTGATCAAATGAAGTTAAATACTTCAGATAAAGAAATTATGTACTCACCATAACGTTCCATCTGAGTAGGTAAACTTCATGTGTCAGCAACCGCCCCTCCCTCCTTCCCTCTTACCTTGGCGTTTTTTTGCTGAACTCGATGTCCAGAGTTCATGAGTTGAAGGTTTGTCCTTGGTTTAGGGGTCTCAGGTTAGTTTGTTGGTTTCATGTATGGAGTGGCAAACTCGATCTGAGGATTGGAAGGAGGTTGCAGTGCAGTATGGGCAGGGGGAGGAGCTTGGAGCTCAGATCTTTTTGCTTGGTATGCTGCCGGCTCGGATCCGTATCTGATACGAAACCCACAGGTTGCTGACAAATGAAGTTCACCTACTCAGATGGAACATTATGGTTAGTACATAACTTCTTTTTTATGCCACACCCCAAGCCTGTGTAGTAAATTTAGAAAAATAGGGGGGATGATAAATGCTTCTGACATAGTTCAATAATGGCTTATGTGTAAGCTGTAGCATAAAGCCCATTAGTAATAGCTACCAAGGGGTGCATAATGAAGCTTGTTATGTTCCTTTCTGATGTTAGAAAGGTTGAATAAGAAATTTCTCTTTTTTGCTGATTTTGAAGCAGTCAGTGTTTTCCATGTTTTTGGAGTGATAGCCACTGCTAAATTGGCTTGCTTGGCAAATGCCCACCCCAGGGCTACTTCCTGCAGTGTGATCTCTTCTCTGTGAGGTTGTGGCATTGGACATCCCCAGACTTCCCCCTCTCCTAGGCAAGATCCATCAAAAGCCCAAGCATCTAATCTCACTGTGGTTGCCTGAGCCATAGTTAGGGCTATATGCTTCTATTCCACAAGAGCCGAATTAGTGAAACTTTTGTATTTTTATGTAATCTCAGATTGACAAAATACTTAATCCCATTTTGCAGTAATGCAAGGCAGAGGATGTTTAATGTTGTAAGAGAGGTGTATCTGTGCAGTCTCATAATCTTTTATTGTTTTTATGTAGGCTGTGTACTTTTGACATGCACTGTGAGTAAGAATAAAACATGTCTAGTTGTTTGATTTCATTTTTTCCATTGCAGTTGTGGATTTGCATGTTTCTGCATATTCTAAGTAATCGTTTACTTCAACAGGACTAAGAATTAAGAGGTGGACTGTATTGTATCCCTTAACATACTTTTGCATTAAGAAGTACAAGACTTAACATTAGGATTTTCTGTTATCTTTATTGCCTGCAGAGCAAGCAGAAAGCAGGTTAGATGTGGTTGGTTCAACCGACTCCTTATTGAAGCATTACTCCCTGCATCCCTCACATCCCCATGAACTTATATATACCAACTCTGAGATTGCCATACTGTGGCGAAAATGGAATATTCTGAGAAATAGCATTTTGAACTTGGTATATGTAAGCCTGTTCTTTCGGCCATTCATTCTCCGTATTTTGGAACTCTGTCTACCAGGTCCTGACAGTTCAAATGGTTATCTTTCAACAACTGCAAAATGTGCTGGAAGGTGCCTGTCATGCTTCTAAGTGGGCATTCTTCTCCTTCCAGTTTAGTGAGTGTGTGTGCGTGCATGTTCATGTCCGCATGTGTGTGTGTGTGTGTGTGTGTGAAAACCTTGAGTCATGCAGTGTTTCCTTCCACCTTTTGAGGATTGTCCTGTGAGTACTTGGTCTAACCTTTCTTTTGGCTGTTTCTGGAGCAAACTGCTTCCATTCTTCAAAGTGTGGAATTTCTTTTTTTGGGATAGAGTGGTGTGTGGTTTAATATGCTAATGGACTTGACAACAAATAATTCTTAGATATTGGATTGGGTAGCTCTTGCTGAAAAATGAAGTTTTATCTAGTTCTCTTGAAATGGTGATGCCACATTAATTCTGTCAAAATCTTTTGTTTTCCTATCTCTCAGGTTCCAGTCATTACCCCCACATAGAGAACGATGGGATACAGTGCTATTTGTTGGTGGTCCTGTGTGGTGCATGGAGTGGTGCCCTACACCAGATGGCTCTGCTGCCTGCCAGCATGCTGCTATCTATTGCCATAGAGGGATGGATGATAGACATCAAATGTCCCGTCCATTTGCAGAACCAGGCCTTTTGCAGATTTGGAAGATGGGTCGCTTGAGTCAGGAAGTCCGGTAAGCATTTTCCTCAACTGACTAGAAATAAGCTGTGTTAGTGATTTTCATTCTCAGTGCACAGACTGAAACTTGTCTGAGAGGGGAAAAAAAAAACATAATGGCATACCACACAATGTTCTGAACTGCTTGACGTACTGATGATAGTTTCTTCAAGTCTTAACTGTTGATGTTCATCGTGTTTCACTGTTGCAGTCATTACACTTGGGTTATCGTGCTGGCAGGCTACCCGCAGTCGGCCAGAATTCCAAAGTCTAGGTCCGGTGTTGGTTGCTGTCGCCTCTTCCCTGACGTCAGTGCGCCAGGGGTATAAAAGATGCAGCCGACACCATTTTCTTCAGTTCTTTCTTGCCGCGTGGTGCCCGAAGCAAAAGCAGTTCGCAAGTACCGGTCGGCCGACTCCTGAGATTTTCGAAATTGAATTTCAGAACTGAAGTCTTCAATAAAGCTAAGTACCCCATTGGGGAAACTTTTTCTTGCTCCAGACCGATGTCAGTAAAAGTTAACAATTGTATTTCTTGTGGGAAGCAAATACCTCATAAGGATTTTCACTCTTGCTGTATTCCTTGCCTAGGCCCTGACCACGACGTTGCTAGTTGTCGGTTTTGTGCTAGATTCAACCAAAGCACTATTAAGCGTCGGTTTGATTTTGCTTTACATTAATTTGGCCGAAGATTTAACTACGTAATGCCGTCGGAACAACCGACGACCAAAATTCATAAAAAAGACAAAGAAAAGGTCAGGCATCCAAGGTCCAAAACCGACGACGAAGCCTCTTCTAGGCCAGTCGCCGGTTCTCAGTGAGGCGCTTTCGCAGCCCCTGACACCCGCTACCTCAGAGCCACAGGCTGCATCCGACTCCCACGTGGAGACACCTAGGCCTCTGGAAACTCAAGGTATTGGGCCTGCGGAAACTATTCCCTCAGATGGGTCTGGAGCCGCTGTGCAGGCATCGGCTTCTGAGGGTGTTTTTATACGATGTCCTTCAAGGATGCATCTGCAGTCCTAACAAATGGGTTGTCCTGTCGTCAGGCAGCCCTTCGGTCGGCCGGATTCCAAAGTCTGGGTCTGGCCTCGGCTGGTGTCGCACTTCACCCGACGTCATCTCTGCTGGTCTTCGGGTATAAAGGCATCAGCCGACGCCATTTTCCTCAGTCTTTCTTGCCGCGTGGCGCCCGAAGCAGAAGCTGTTCGCAAGTGCCGGTCGGTCAGATCCAGAGATTAATACTACCGAATACAACTTCGAAGACTTCTAAAAGCTAAGTACCCCGTTGGGGACCCTTTCTTGCCTCAGCCGATGTCAGAAAAAGTAAATAACTGTTTAACCTGTGGGAAACAAATACCTCATAAAGATTTCCACTCTTACTGCTTACCTTGTTTAGGCCCAGACCACGACGTAGCAGCTTGTTTAGCCTGTGCTTCCTTCAACCGACGAACCCTTAGGCGTCGGTCGGAGTTTGCTGAACAGTTTTTCGGCTCAGACTTTGCGTACATTATGCCGTCGGATACTCCGACTACCCAAATTGTTAAACGCAAAGAAAAGGACCGGCACTCTCGGTTTCGGCCGAAACCACGGTAAAGCAAACCGCGAGTGTCTCGGTTTCGGCCGAAACCGAGCAAACGGTTCAATCTACAGCCAAATCCATGACTACTACCGAGGCCCCTTCTACCCTAGCTGAATCGGCCTCTGAAATTTTGCCTACTCATGTGGTTTCTCTAGAGTTATCGGACACCATCCCTTTGGATGTCTCTACCCCAGCACGTGGTGCTGCTAGGCCTCCTGCAGCCATGTCTATAAAGGCCTTTGCCAGGGCTAAAGCAGCCAAAACTGCTAAATCAGTGCCTGTTAAGCCCCCCTCTCACAGGCCCAGCTCCAGTTCACAAATGCTTACTTTGGCAGAGGATCTCATCTCTTTAATAAGAGGATCCCAATCTCACCCAGACAGGGCCTCACAACCTCCTGAAAAGAGACCTAGAGCAGAGCCCCCTGAGCCAGGCTCCTCAGATGACTCTTCTGATGAATCAGACATTACAGACCATCCAGAGGCTCCTCTTTCTACTTATGAAGATTCTGATGCTGAAGAATCTATTCCTTCTGCCTCTCCACCAGAGGAATTTTCCTTTGGGAAACCTTACATGCCATGAGAGCAATTCCAATGGCAGGGACAAGATTTCTCAGATTCAAGAAAAAGGCTTAGGACCTCTTTACACTTACCGCAGCATAGGCCCTTAGCTATACCTCCAGTTCTTCCTGTTGTGGATGATGCATTTAATGATGTTTGCACTGCTCCTGATACTTTACCTCCAGCCCCTGCTAAGCCCGACAGGTTCTACAGGGTACCGGACACTCATCACCACTTATACAAGGCCCCTTTGCAGATCCGAGACTATCTCCCAGGGGCCTAAGGCAGTAGCTTCAACCTCAGCTAAAACCCTCTCCCTTCTGATAGGGAATCCAGGTCCTTAGAGAGATGGGGTAAAAAAGTATACACCTCCGCTACTCTCTCAGCTAGAGCTTTAAACTGTCAGTTTCATATGATCCAATACCAAGAGTTTATGCTTGATCAGTTAACTAAGAAACTGTCCTCTGATGATTCCTTAGATAAGAAATATGTTCTAGAAATGGTGAATAACATTCAGCAGGTTAGTAACCATTCTTTAAAATGTGGCTATGATGCACTGGAGGCTTCATTTAGATCAGCCATGACTGGCACAGTTATAAGAAGGCATGCATGGTTGAAAGAGCAGGTCTTGCCAGATCATGTTAAAGCAAAGCTATTAGATGCTCCTATGGACAAGGTCAGTCTATTTGGTTCTCCTGCCCAACAAGTAATGAAGAAAATTGAAGAGAAGGCAAAATCTGTACAAACAGTTAAAGATTTCTTACAGGTACAGCCCCCAAGGTTCAGCAGGAACTGGCCTTCCAAAAATTTGTCCTTTCCAGACTCCTCTAAAAATCAGAGAGGCAGGAGTAGACATTCCAGAGGCAGAAATCAAACCAGAGGAGGTGCCTACAGGGGACGCCAGTGGCAAGGCATTAACCAACGAGGCACGGATGCAACCACTACCACTGCAACAGGACAATCACAGTGACTTGGTTCTAACACCGCCTACCAGGGAACAAATAGTAGCACCCTTAGGCGGAAAGTTAGCCTTATTTTCAAAAAACTGGCACTATATCACAAGAGACAACTGGATTTTGCAAACTATAGACCAAGGCTACAGGTTTCATTTCCACACCTTACCAGCAAAAAGAGGAATGCCAAACCTGCCACCAAATCAAAAGTCAGAAGCCCTGAAACAAATAGCTCAATTAACAAAGATGAGAGCTGTGGAAAGGGTACCACCTACAGAACAGGGCAAGGGATTTTACTCCAGACTCTTCCTAGTACCAAGAAAAGAGAACAGTTGGAGACCTGTTCTCGACTTGTCCGCTTTAAACACATTCATCATCGTTCCAAAATTCAAAATGCTGACCCTACACCAACTTCTTCCCATGCTGGGCAAGGAGTATTGGCTGGTAACTCTAGATATCAAGGAGGCATACCTGCACGTCCCCATACGACCAATTTGCAGAAGATACCTCAGATTTCTTGCAGGATCAGAGCATTATCAATTCTCAGCATTGCCCTTTGGCTTATCTACTGCGCCCAGAGTGTTCACGAAATGCCTGGCATCAGTAATCGCTCATTGCAGGCTTCAGGGAATCCAAATTTATCCATACCTGGACGACTGCCTGATACAAGCGGACAACAAAAGCAAGCTGACACAAGACTTACAAAGAGTCATTTGCATACTACAAGCCCTGGGATACACAGTCAATTTAAAAAAGTCAAAACTGATACCATCCCAGACAATAACATTCTTGGGTGCAGAATTGGACACAGTAAAACAGATGGCATTCCTAACTACAGAAAAACAAGAACAACTTCCTCTGTACTTCTTGGCACTAGCAAAGCAGAACAAACTAACAGCAAGGAAAGTACTGCAGGCCTTGGGTTTCATGGCATCCTGCATAATCTTGGTCCCCCATGCCAGACTGCATATGAGAAAGCTACAGTGGTACCTAAAGAATTTATGGTCTCAACACAAGCACAGCTTAGAAACCGAAATACCACTAATTCCATGCCTGAAACAAGAGTTCCTATGGTGGGCTCAGACATGCCAGGCAAACCCAGGATTGTCTTTCCACAACATTCAAGCAAGCCAAACCATCACAACGGACGCCTCAGATCTCGGTTGGGGGGCACACATGCTGGACAAGTGCATTCAAGGTTTATGGACTCCATATCAACTACACCTGCACATAAATCAAAAAGAGATGCTGGCAGTAAAACTAGCAATCCAGAATTTCAGACCATTCCTCAAAGAGGGACAATTGATGATAAGGACAGACAACACCACAGTCATGTGGTACATCAACAAACAGGGAGGCACTCATTCATACCCCCTATGCCGAATGACTCTAGACCTGTGGAATATGGCTCTGAGCTACAACATTCAATTACAGGCAATATTTGTACCGGGAAAAGAAAACATCCTAGCAGACATGTTAAGCAGAACTACCTTGGATGCTCACGAATGGATGCTACACCCGGACATCTTCAAGGCCATCACAAAGAAATGGGGAATGCCACAAATAGACCTATTTGCATCCCCACTCAATCACCAGCTCAAGAAATTCTGCACAAGGACATACCACCCTCTTGCTTGGAAGGTGGACTCTCTATCCTTCAATTGGAAAGGCCTGACAGCATATGCGTTTCCACCCCTTCCTTTGATGCACAAGGTACTACTGAAAATCAAAGAGGAACGGCCAAGGATAATTCTGATAGCTCCAAATTGGCCAAGACAACATTGGTATCCATTACTGAGGAGCATGTCTCGGGGGGGAACGTGGTCTCTACCCCTGATTCCTTTGATGTTGACTCAGAACAACTACAACATCTTACATCCAAACCTGAAAACTCTGCAACTCACTGCCTGGAACATTACATAAGAGCATCTAACCCAGATTTATCCCAAAGGGTTAAAGACATTATCCTTGAGGCCCGCAGACCTTCTACTAGAAGGAACTATGCAGGAAAATGGAAAAGGTTTGTCATTTGGAGTACGGAAAGAGGGAAAGATGTGTCAAAGGTAGATATTGCCAACATCCTGGAGTATTTGGCAGAGCTCCTACATACTGGCCTGTCCTATTCCTCCATCAAGATACATGCATCAGCTATTTCTGCAGAATACAGCCTCGATCCCCCTGTCTTCTCACATCCTCTACTCAGGCAGTTCCTCAGAGGAATTAAGAATGTAAAACCTCCTAGGAAACCACCATTACCAGCATGGGACTTGAATTTTGTGCTAGAAAAATTGGCACTCCTCCATTCAACCAGCAGCAACAGCAGATCTTCAACACCTATCCTGGAAAACTGCTTTCCTACTGGCAATTACTTCAGCAAGAAGGGTTTCGAACTACAGGCTTTAATGGCTGTACAACCCTTCCTAATCTTCCATCAAGATAGAGTATCCATGAGAACTAATCCTACATTTATGCCTAAGGTGGTATCCAGACTGTCTCTAAACCAGGCAATCCACCTACCTACCTTCTTTCCCAATCCACAGAATAAAGGGGAAAGACTGCTGCATACCTTGGATGTACATAGACAGTTGCGCTACTACCTGGACAGAACCAAGGGCGATAGAAAAACTGACCAGCTCCTAGTAGCCTATGCAACAGGAAGGGAAGGAAAAGCAATTTCCAAACAGACAATCTCCAAGTGGATAGGAAATTGCATAAGATTCTGTTACTCCTATCATGGAAAGCAAATTCCACAGAACATAAGGCCTCATTCTACAAGGGCTACAGCCACTACCACAGCCTTCTTACGAGGAGTGGCTACTAAGGACATTATTGAGGCTGCTACTTGGACCTCCGTGCATACATTTGCCAAGCATTATAACTTACCTTTATACTCTAGATCCCAAGCAGGGTTTGCCACTGCTGTGTTGCAAGGGATCCTAAGTACACCATAATTCTTATTCCTCCTCCCCTAGTTTGGCTATGGTATTCTACCCATTTGTTAGGACTGCAGATGCATCCTTCAAGGACATAGTACAGTTTTGTTCCTACCATAAATGTAGATGTCCGAACAGGATAGCATCTGCAGTCAGGATTACCCACCCTCCTTCCCCTCTGTGGTACTCCTAGGGTATTGCCCACCTAATAGCTAGCTGGGGGGGATCTCTTATGGTGTATTTGTTTGTATATATGTACATACATGCATATTTTTTGTGTTTGCCTTCTACTTTTTGGGAAACATTGGCATTTACCCAAAAATTTAGCTATCCAAGAGGGCTACTGGCATCTGGGGCAAGAAACACTGAGGAAAATGGCGTTGGCTGATGCCTTTATACCCGAAGACCAGCAGAGATGACGTCGGGTGAAGTGCGACACCAGCCGAGGCCAGACCCAGACTTTGGAATCTGGCCGACCGAAGGGCTGCCTGACGACAGGACAACCCATTTGTTAAGACTGCAGATGCTATCCTGTTCGGACATCTAAATTTATGGTAGGTACAAAACTGTACTTTCACAGCTTACTATTAAGTCCACTACAGCAGCCAAGGCAAAGTCAAAAACACCATTAAAGACAAGGAAACAAGTACAGCATTCTCCTGGACAGTCTTCCATGCCAAAGAAACAGATGCTTAAAATGGCCAAGGACCTAATTACTGTGATCGGGGGTTCCCATTCCCCTCCTGATAAAAGGCCTAGGCAAGACACTGATTATGACTCCTCTGACCAGGTTTCTATTTCCTCTGATTCCTCTTCAGATCAGGGATATTCTCTCCCTCCCTATGAGGACTCTGATGCAGAAGAATCTATACCTTCAGCTTCTCCGCCTGAGAATTACTCTTTTGAGGAAACCTTGCACACCATGAGGGAGCATTTCCATTGGGAGATCCAGGATTATTCAGAATCCAAGAAAAGGCTCAGAGATTTTCTTTTATTGCCTCAGCACAGGCCCCTGGCTATCCCCCCTGTGCTTGATATAGTTGATGATGTTTTCTGTGAATCCAGTTTGTCTCCTGATACTTTACCCCCTGCACCAGTCAAGCCAGACAGGTACTACAGGGTCCCAGACTCTCATAAATTTCTTTATAAAAACCCTGCTGCTGACCCAGAAACAATTTCTCAGGGTCCCAAAGGGGTTAAGGCTTCCACTGCAAAAAACCCTGTCCCCTCTGATAGGGATTCCAGAGCTCTGGATAGATGGGGGGAAAAAGTTTACACTTCTGCTACTTTAGCTGTAAGGGCTTTAAACTGCCAGTTTCACATGCTTAAATATCAACAATATATAATGTCTTTGTTAAAACAGAAAATGCTTATAAACTCAGAATGTCCTGACAATAAGGAAATGCAGGATTTATTGCATGCAGCTGAACAAGTGGGAAAGCATACTCTGCAATGTGGTTTTGATTCATTAGAGGCTTCTTGCAGAGACGCAGTTACAGGCTCTGTCATTCGAAGGCATGCTTGGTTAAAAGAACAAAGTTTACCTGATCATGTTAAAGTAAAACTATTGGATGCTCCACTACAGCATGATATTTTGTTTGGTGTTAAGACAGAAGAGGTGTTAAAGAAAATGGAGGATAAAGCAAAATCAATGCAGACAGTAAAGGATTTCTTACAGGTTCAACCACCTAGATTTAGCAGAAACTGGCCTTCTAAAAATTGGTCCTTTCCTGTGTCAGACAGGCCACAAAGAGGCAGATACAGGCGCCCAAGAGGCAGATCTCAGCCCCAAGGCTCATACAGACCTAAACAATGGGGTGCTTCAGCCCCCAAAGGAGGAGAAGACAAATCGCAACCTTATAGGAAACAGTGCCAATGACTTCCCTCTACAAATGCCAAGCACTTAACTTTTGGCAGCACCCTTAGGGGGAAAGCTAGCACTTTTCTCACAAAATTGGCACATGATCACCCAGGACAAATGGGTACTGAATATTGTTTCTCAGGGTTACAGGTTCCACTTTCACACCCTTCCAAAATCAAAAGGTGTGCCAGACCTGCCACAAAACCAAATGGGCAGAGGCACAAAAACAAATTTCTGCTCTCATGGACATGAGAGCTATTCAAAGAGTACCACAGCAAGAACAGGGATAAGGATTTTACTCAAGACTTTTCCTGGTACCCAGAAAGGACAAAGCCTGGAGACCAGTACTGGACCTGTCAATTCTAAATACTTTCCTGGATGTTCCGAAATTCAAAATGTTAACACTGCAGCAACTTCTACCCATGCTGGGCAAGAAGGCTTGGCTAGTTACTTTGGACCTCGAGGAGGCATACCTGCATGTCCCAATCAGACAATCTTGCAGAAGATACCTCAGATTCATAACTGGCTCAATGTATTACCAATTCTCTGCACTGCCCTTTGGCTTATCTACTACGCCCAGGGTCTTCACAAAATGCCTGGCACCAGTAATTGCATTTTGCAGACAAAAAGGAATTCAAATATATCCCTACTTGGACGACTGCCTTATTCAAGCAGAGAGCAAGGACATTCTACTAAAGCATCTGGCGTTTGTAAAAAGATAACTAATTTGCCTAGGGTACACAGTAAATGAAAAGAAGTCAAAACTAGTGCCCTCTCAAGAGATAATATTCCTGGGTGCAAGCTTAAATACAACTGCCTAGAGGGCTTATCTCACGCCAGACAAGCAAAGGCAACTGACTCATTAGTTTCAAATGATGGCAACAAAGACCCAGCTCCCTGCAAGAAAAATTCTGCAGGCTCTGGGCTTCATGGCATCCTGCATTGTACTAATTCCATATGCAAGACTGCATATGAGGAAACTACAATGGTATCTAAAAAGTGTTTGGACTCAACATTGCCACAGCCTGGAAACAATAATAACTCTTATTCCCTGCCTGCAACAGGAGTTTTGATGGTGGGCACTGGCCTGTCACCACAACAAGGGACAGCCTTTCACCTTAGCCACAGCCAGGCAGACAATAACAACAGATGCATCGGATTATGCCTGGGGGGCACACATGGAAGGAAAATGTATTCAGGGCACGTGGCCCAAGGAGCAAATGCTTCTTCACATCAATCAAAAAGAGATGCTAGCTGTACAGCATGCCCTGACAGCCTTCAAGGATCTACAACATCCAGGACAACTATTACTAAAGACAGACAATACCACAGTTATGTGGTACATAAACAAGCAAGGGGGCACACATTCCTACCCCCTCTGCAGGCAAGCCATGACTTTGTGGATCACAGCACTGACCTATCAAGTACATCTGCAGGCACAATTCCTGCCAGGAAAGAAAAAATACTCTGGCAGACGAACTAAGCAGAAATCCCATGGATTCTCACGAATGGAAACTAAATCCACAGGTCTTCAGCATGATAACAAGAAAATGGGGACACCCAGACATAGATCTTTTTGCCTCCCCTCACAACTACCAACTACAGAGATTCTGCATAAGAACAAGAACTTATCACTCACAAGCATGGAAAGTAGATGCTCTATCATTCAGCTGAAAAACACTGACAGTTTATGCTTTTCCTCCACTGCCTCTTCTTCCCAATGTGCTCCTAAAAGTCAGACAAGAGAAGCTAAAAATGATTCTGATTGCCCCAGACTGGCCACGCCAGCACTGGTACCCAATCCTAAAGAGCTTGTCTCAAGGCCCAGCCTGGGCTTTACCTCAAACTCCTCATCTTCTGACTCAACAAAACAATCAGATTATGCACAGTCAACTCAGATCCTTAAATCTGGCTGCATGGCAGATAATATAGCCACTCAGACCACACCTGTCTCTAAAGCTGTTATGGATGTCATTTTAGAAGCCAGGAGACCCAGCACCAGGAAATCTTATGCAGAAAAATGGAAGAGATTCTATGCTTGGAACCAGGCACAAGGACTCAAACCACTTGTTCCAGATTTACCTCAGATTTTACAATACCTAACTGAGATGCTGGACAAAGGCCTATCCTTCTCATCAGTTAAGATCCATGCCTCTGCCAGTTCAGCTCATTACAATACGGAACCTCCTATTTTCTCTCATCCACTACTAAAACAGTACCTCAAAGGGGCAAAAAATATAAGACCCCCAAGGAAAGCACCGATACCTTCATGGGACCTCAATTTTGTTTTAGAAAAGCTCTTATCATGGAAAACTGCTCTGCTCCTAGCAATAACTTCAGCAAGAAGAGTGTCAGAGTTACAGGCATTAATGGCTGTGGAACCTTTCATCAGGGCAGGGTTTCTCTAAGGACAAACCCAACATTTATTTCAAAGGTAGTATCCAGTGTGGCTCTTAACCAAACCATTCATTTGCCAACATTTTATCCAAATCCCCAGAATAAAGGGGAGAGACTTCTGCATGTTTTGGACATACACAGACGGCTACGCTTCTACTTGGACAAAACAAAAGCTTTCAGAAAAACTGAGCAACTGTTTGTAGCTTATGCTGCAGGATCACAAGGAAAGCCCATCTCAAAGCAGACTATTTCAAAATGGATAGGACACTGCATTCCTTTCTGCTATTCACAACATGGCAAATCAGTGCCTAAGGGCATTAGGCCACATTCAACCAGAGCAGCAGCCACTTCAGCAGCCTTCCTCTGAGGAGTACCAACCAAAGACATTTTAGAGGCTGCAACCTGGAGTTCAGTGCACACTTTCACCAAGCACTACCACGTACCCCTCTACTCTAAATCCAGAGCAGGCTTTGCCACTGCAGTTCTGCAGGGCCTTGTAGCCTCTCCTAATCCTATTTAGGCCCAGCCACCCAACCTCAGCTTTGGGATTCAACCCAAGTGTAATGACTGCAACAGTGAAACACGATGAACATAGTACAGTTGTGTACCTTCCATAAATGTAGATGTTTGAATGTATTCACTGTTGCAGTCCAGGTTACCTACCACCCCCCCTTTTCTTTGCTGGGACTTTTCTGCACTTCTCTATTCTATACAACCTATGTGGGTGTATTTGCTTGTAGATGAAGGAAATGTTTATCTTAGTACATGCATGCTTCTTGGCATAATTTTTTTAGCCTACCTATTTGGTGGCAACTGACATCTGGGGCAAGAAAAACTGAAGAAAATGGCGTTGGCTGCTTCTTTTATTCCCCTGGCGCACTGACGTCAGGGAAGAGGTGACAGCAACCGATGCCGGACCTAGACTTTGGAATTCTGGCCGACTGTGGGTAGCCTGCCAGCAGGATAACCCAAGTGTAATGACTGCAACAGTGAATACACTCGAACATATACATTTATGGTAGGTACACAACTGTACTTCTTATGTCACCAGAGTCCTTAATCAAGGACATAAAAATGTATTTATTTATTTATTTTGTGATTAACTTAAGAGCATAGACTGTTGTTGTTCTTCTTTTGACTTTTCCCGGTTAGGGGTCGCCACAGTGGAACTCCGGTCCGCTAATGATTGGCAGTAGATTTTTACGGTGCATAGACTGTTTAATGGAAACTCTCAGATGGGGTTATCTTATGAGTGGAGTATTACATAACAAAAACTTTGAGCACAATTACAGCTTTAATCAACATACTAAAGTAAGATTTGTTAAGGCACTCATCTTTCATCTTCTAAAAAAAAAGAACTTACAAATTTGGATTCTTAGTAAGTAGATATTGCTAAAAAGATCACCCAAAGGAGAAAGCTGCAAGAGAAGACGAGAGAAAGGATGTGCTAGCACTCAGTATCTACACCTATAATGTTGGAAAAAAAAGAAAACCTGTTCTATCCCAGAATCACCCCCTCCCAACATATACACTACAACGTCTCTGTACCTAATTGTATAACAGTGGTGGAAAGCCAAATTCCCATTGCAAGAAATTTTCTGTGTTCTTAATTTTACATTTTTTTAGCCAAAAGTAGCTTTTGCATGTTTTGAATTTTGATCAAATGAGTGGAACGTGTGTGTGTTTGTTTCATACAGTTGGTCACAGGCTTATTTTACCACAACTAAATTGTTTGTAGTTAAAATCATTGGTGGTGAACTTCATTGACTCATACTGTAGTTAAGTTGTGGGGTGCTGTCTGCAGTGTAGTTCTGGGTCTTTCATTTTTTTCATGATGATACAGGGTTTACTATCAAAATATGGAATGGCACTTTGTCGAAAATGATGTTGAAAGTGCTTTTTTTTTTTTTTTTTTTTTTTTTAAATAAGTGTTAGAATTGCGAACTGAAATATTCCGAACCAGTATTACTGAATGTCAAGTTTTCATTAGCTGTAATGAACTGTTTTTGAATGTTGATCATCGTGGTTCTTATTTTTCAACATTCTTGCTTTCCAGCATTACCAAATTAAACATTACCATTTGATGATTACATCAGAAAATGTTACGACTCCAGTGTTTTGATAGCAAACAGTGATGCAGTTATGGAATTAGTATATGCAAGTTACAGGGCCATGGGCTAGATCCCCCACATTGGGAGGTGTTGGGATGAAGCCCCCCCATGGAAAGTACAGATGTGAAGATATGTGCACTGCAGGTTTTTCTTATTTTGTGAAGATGTTTTGTCTTGCGTTGTGCTTTAGGAATGTTTGCTGATATTTTTCTTTGATTGCAAATGTAAAAGCATCGGTCAGATTTATGATCTTTTTTTTTGTGATATGTTTGATTCTAGATATAAGTGCTTGTAATTTAAATTGGTTGATGAGTTGTATGCAAACTGTTTCATCTGTGATTTAACTTGATTTAATTGTATATGGAACTACACACAACGTTGATAGCTACGTTAATGGTCAATCAAGGCATTATCGTCTCTTACCCCCTCCTCAACTGTATTAAGTGGTAAGATCACTTAACAGTGGGGTTATGAAGTGTCTCATTTTTCCATCAGCTGGCAGTCCACTGATTACTAACCTACAATGGTTTGTTTAATAGGACATTCAAGGAATTTTAAAGCAAACTACTATTTTGACCCATAAAAGATGACACTGAAGCAAGTGGATTTGTTCTTTAAGAGTTCCGCTTCTTTGCTTGATGCTTGCACATTGGGCAGCCAAAACTACATAAACTGCACAGGAGGAGGTTTGCAGTGCTTTGTTACCAGGACCAGATGGCTTCAGTTCGGAAGTAATCAAGCTCCCAGTGACAAGATAATTTCCTCACTGACTTTCCTTTTCAACTTTTTGAGGAGGTAATCAACAAGTCATCATCTACAGTTTCATCAGAATACTACCCAAACTAGACATGCTAGTATGCCTCTCCAGAGACCCTGTCCCTCTCCCTTTAGCTGCACGAGGCACAGCCAGAGCACCCTGTATCACTGACATTCTCTCTGTCTTTGGTAAAGTTTGCGCTACTAAACAGGGTCCTCAATCCTGGGATTGAAGGCTGTATGGGGTAGAAGCAAAGGCAAAGAGACCTCCAAGACAGAAACTCACTCGACCACCACAACACAGCACACACAGCTCACCTCCACAGTGTGCCCCTCAACCTAAGCCCCTAAGGCTAAACACCTTGCCCAATACACTAATCATAGGTGACTCAATAGTGAGGCAGACAGACATCCCACTCGCTAGGCTGAATAAGGAGAAGGTAACAGTCAGCTCTTATCAGGTGCCAGAATCCGACACATAACAGATGCACTCAGGTCACACCACAACAAGTAAAAGTATGACTCTGTCATTGTCCATGTGGGTGTGAATGACCTGAGATGCACCTCCCTGGACTATATGAAAAGAGACATGGTGGAGCTCTCAGATTATGTGACCCAGACAGGTGTGACACTAGCCCTGAGCAGTATCCTACTGTCACCAGAATGATACTGCAGTACAAACAAAAAATGATGGCGTTCAGCAGTTGGCTAAGTTTCTGGTGTCATTCTAAGGGATCCAGTATCTGTCTGCTTGGGATGACATGATTGGCAGACCTCAGTGCTTTGCCAGAGATATCTTTTTAAATTGTTTAATTGTTTGATTGCTTGATTGTTTAATTAATGAATAATGATAGTAGCTGGTATTATTTAAACTGCTTCTATATGTGGTTTGTTACTCCTTGAAGGCTTACTGTGGCCGAGGCACTAGAGAAATAAAGAAGCTTTTTTTATCTTGGTTGTGTCGTTTTGTGGTGTAGCAATTTGGATTCAGCTGTTGTTCGTTGGTATTTTCTTTGCCAGAGATAGCCTGCATCTATCACCCCTGGGTTTCTGGTTACTGGCTAAGGCTGTTGCCACCCCTATATTGCCTTTTTAGGCAGTGTTCCAAAGCCTACATTACCACTGTAATAGCTATAAATAAATGCAATCTGAGGGTCATGCTGCTCAGTGCTAGAAGTCTAAATCTCAAGATGCACTTGCTCGAAGTACACCTCAGAATGGAGAACATCGATATTTGTGCTGTAACGAAGACCTGGTTTAAAGTGGCAGAAAGCACCCCTGTACTACCAGACTTTTTGGCCCTGAAACGTGAACCGAAACTCCAAAGGTGGTGGTGTCTCCATATTCATAAAGGGTATGTACACCTCCAGACTAGTAGCCCAGCATAATGCATCTGAGATGCTTCAGGTACAACTAACATTGGGTAAGACTGAAACATTCTATCTTTGACTAAACAGCACAACCCTCTACCCTCCTTCCCTACATCAAAACCAAGTACTCTGTCCACAGTCTTTTCTTTTTCATCAGTGCCTACCTCCTATATAAAAAAACTTCTATTGAAACTTAAGCCTACAAAACTTGCAGCTGACAGTCTCCCCTCTGAATACCTAAAAACAGGAGCAGAAGCCCTAGCTTATCCAGTCTCTGTCTTAATTAATCAGTCCTTATCAGAAAGCTATGTCCCCACACTGTGGAAAATATCCCACATCATTCCCCTCCATAAAGGTGGCTCCTCCAATGAACTTTCCAATTACCACCCCATAGCCATCCTTTCTCCACTTTCCAGGATACATGAGAAATGCATCCATTCTCAAGTCTTAGACTACCTCTTAACTAATAACTTCCTCTCCAGCACCCAGCATGGCTTCAGGCCATACCACTGCACTACTACCACCTTGCTCTCTTTCACCAGTGCTATCCTTCATCATAAAAAGTAATGGCCTGTTCTCTTCTGCTATATTTCTGGATCTGCCCAAGGCTTTTGACATGGTCTAACACAAACTACTTATCTCTGTTCTCACTAACCTATCGTTTTCCCAATCAGCTACTGATTGGTTTCACAGCTATCTAACTGGCCGTCAACAATCAGTTGTCTGGCATAATGACCTATCCCCTCGACTTCATGTAACACTTGGTGTTCCCCAAGGCTCCATCCTTGGTCTCCTACTATTCTCACTCTTCACCAATGATCTATTCACAGCCACCAAGCATGCTTCTCTTATACAGCATGCAGATGACTCCACCCTCATCTGCTCAGCCCCAACTATACCTGAACTTCACAAGATCACACAGGAAGCCTTTTTATCTGTAGAAAACTGGCTGTCTAATGCCCAGTTGTTACTCAACCTGAGTAAGACTAAACTCCTTATCTTCCAACCCACCAAATCTAACCCAGTTATCCCCCACTTTAATATTCTAGCCAAAGACAATACCGTCATCTCCCCAACAGAACACACCAAACTACTTGGTGTTGAGATTGATAACTATCTCAGATTTGACACTCACATTTCTCTTACCATAAAAAAAGGTTCACAAAAAACTAGGTGCATTGTACAGAAACAAACAATTCCTCACCAAGACAGCCAGAATTTCTGCTGCCAATTCCCACCTAATGTCCACTTTACTCTATGCCTCTCCTATACTTACCTACCTTAGACAAACAGACCTAAAGAAGCTCAAGGCTTGCTACAGTAAAATTGCTGAGTTTGCCATTGGTGCATCTTATCGCAGTCACCACTGTATCTCGCTTAGAGAACTTGACTGGCTTGAACTCCCTCAACTTCTTCACCTGAATCAGCTCTCCCTTGCCCACAAGTTAGTAAAACATCCTCTTAAAGTCCCATCCCTCACAACCTTCTCCAGCCCTACTGCTCCACTAGGCCTCTACGCTCCAGCAGCAAAAATCTAGTTCTAGTGAACAAACCCAAGAACTCAGCAGGAGAAGCACTATTCTCCTGTGTCATATCCAGATTATGGAACAACCCCCCCCCCCCACAATCACACTACCATATCATATTGTATGTATAGCTAATATTTGCTGCAGTATGTATTATTTGCTATTATATGTATATTCAGTTGTTCTTCATGTACTCTGCTGCTCGTTTATTGTTCTGTGGAGCTTTTCTCCTCAGGCCTCCACTAAAAAAGGATCTGTGTCCAGTTGGAATTTCTTGGTAAACAAATGTAAATGAGTAAATAAAAAAAAAAAAAAAAGTGTTCCAGTTATAAACCTGGAGGGATGCAAGGAATGAATTCTTTTTGAAGTTAGATTGTTTACATGTTTGTAGATTGCTAACTTTGTTGTATTTTTGTAGGGAACAAGAAACAAATATTAGATGGTAGCATATCTCTCAACCATACTGAATTCCTTGGTATTTGTCAGTTCTGAGGGCAAAATAATGGGGTGCCACGAATTTCTGAGTGGCCCCTTCAGTTCACTTTTTTTTTTTATTTACAACATATCTTATACAGAAAATAGTACAATGGACTGCTAATTTGTGTGTCTTTTCTCAATTGCACTGTTTTCTTTTTTTCTGTGGTATGTTCCTTTAATAATTGTAGTGTTTCTTTGGAGAAAGGAGAGCGCTGCAGTTGTGTGAGTCCTTGGGTTCATAGATGAATCCCTGCCATAACGCCATGTTGTTACTTGTTCTTTAAGACTTTTTTTTCTTTCTTTCTTGTGCGCACTGTAACAGTAGCATAATCTGACTGTGATGGTTGGAATATAATAGATTTAATTTTTAATAAAATATATGTTAATGGAATGAGTGGCATGTTTTTATTTTTTGGGGGGTTTACACTTCTGCATTACTTAGCATATTAGCATGTTATACTCAACTCTTGACTTAACTAGAGGTTTGTGTGGCATGTATCTGTACTTTGGGGTAGTTGTAGGCAGTACATGATCTTTGTAGCACTAGTTCAATTGTGCTGTGGGATGTGTAAGTTATCCATTTGTAATATTACAACAAACTGTGATGAACCTGTGAGATTTTCTACAACTCATAGTCGAGGTGCGGCAGTGGAAATGTGTCTGGAGGGTACTTTTCCCTCTTGGTTGGAGTACAAATTTATTTTGGGTAACTTGTGGTGCACCCATTGTCTGTACCATTACTCTTATCTGAGGTTTTCTTTCAAGTTCATGATTGGTACATGGCTGTCAACCCATTTAGGACACATTTCAACAGAATCGGGGGCAAATCTAGAAATAGTCAGGGACCCTTTTAAAATATTTAACATGAATTCACTAAACCATTGACAGAATACGAGTATGTGAATTAATATTAATTTTCTGAAGTAAAAAAAGTCTATAATTCAATGTCTCTCTAAGTGATGGTCACAAATTTATCTGTGAAACTCCACACAGTTTAGGAAGAATTAAGATGAACAGTGATAAAATTCGAGTCAAATTCATGGACAGTTGAGAGGTGTGATTTTTTTTGGCATTATCTTATAAATAAAACTGTCAGTTTAGTTATAGTAGTTGGGGTAATAACCCAGTTTATCCAGTCACAGATTAGTGTATAATTGGGCTGACCACCTCAGGATAGAGTTGGTCGTTATACTTTAAAACATGCGTACAGTGTAGCATACCTCAAAAATAAAGTGCACTAATGAAAATGTGAATGTTACTTTGCATTTGTATATGTTTCCTGGTAGGGTCATTATGCCTTATGTGAGTTTGCTGGAAACCTATGAATCTGTGCTAAATAGTGCATGCTGCTTAAAAAAAAATCTTTTCAAGATTTCTTTGTAAGGAACTTCATGCAGCTTTTTTCTTCAAACCGTGGAATGTAATATTGGTTGGATTTACTCTGCTTGTATTTTAAAATTGCAGTTGTAGTAAATTTGAGTGAAACCTTGGTGCATATTCATTTACTTTATTTAACATTTGTTTGCCAGGACAGTCCGACTGGGATAGAGAACCCATTTTCAGCGGAGGCCTGGGGAGAAATGCTTCAGATGCATGTCTTTGTAAAGTGGGAGGAAACTGGAATACCGCACTCCATGAAAATGCAGGGAGGACATACAGACTCGGTATAGAAAGCACCGCAGCCGAGAATTGAACCGGAGAACCTCTTGCTATGAAACAACTACGCTAAGTGCTGCACCACTGCACCGCATATATAAAAAAGGAGCAAACACATTTTTTGGTGGGTGGCTACGCCGAAAGTTGGCTATTACCACAGGGTTTTACAGGCCCCAGATCCCCAATTACTTCTTTTGTACTTAATGGATTACCACCTATGTGGTAATTTGTGGGCACTTTGTTTTTGCCAAAGGGGATGACTATACACTTTTTGGCATTTAGCTTGAGGCCATGGCTCTGGCACCAGTTGTCTGTTTCTATGAGGCCCTTTTGGAGGATGCTTGTTTCGGCTGGAGAGTCGATTATGGCGCCCAGTTTGCAGTCATCTGCGAACTTGGTCAGCCACAGTCCTTCCGTGTTGGCCTGTACCTCCGAGAAATATATACCGAACAAGAGAGGTCCCAGGAATGAGCCTTGTGGGACACCACTTGTAACTGGGTTGGGGACCCAAGTTGATAGCAATCTCTCATTTGACAACCACGTGGCCAAAGTGGTTAGAAAAACATTTTATATAGCCCACCTAATCATGAAGGGATTCACATCTAGATCAGGGGTGGTCATCGTGCCTCTTTACTCATCCCTCACCAGGCCCATAATTGAGTACAATGCCCCTTTTGGGATGTACCTTACCAGACACCTGCAGCAACTGGAAAGACCCCAAAAGTACCACACCAAGAGGATCAAAGGGCTCAAACAGATGCCATATGCTGCCCGGTTAAAGAAAGTCCAGCTCTACTCAGTGGCATACCGCCTGTTCAGAGGCGATCTGTGCCTGACGTGTAAAGCCATGTCCAACCCAGAATTAATGGACATGCTGCACCTCAGAAAATCCAAATCCCATCGAGCTACGCTCGAGACTTGAACCTCAGCACTGAAATAAATAGGACATGCTGGAGGGACAGATTCATAACCCAGAGGCTCCCTTCACTCTGGAATAAAATCCCAGTCCAGGTTAGGCAGAGTCCCTCATTGACTCTCTTCAAGAGGAATCTTGATGAGTGGATGGGAGATCGTAGGTTTACCCCAGGTATCTCTTCTGTGTCACTGTTAGACAGAGGCACAGTATACTAACCTCGAAAAAGGGCATAGCAAAATAAATTTAAAATGGGTGGCGAAAGCCAAACACATTCTGGCTAGGCTTATAAATGCCCTAGGGCAGATAGCCTAGTATGAACCTATGAACCTATAAGACAAAAAGTGAAAATAGAAAGTCAATCATACATGTCCATTTACAAGCAATTCACAATTCAGGTGACAGCAGTGTATGTGAGTTTGTACGTTTGGCAGTTGCTGAAATTAAGGGTGCAGTAGCCTGTTTTAAAGATAACTTTTAGGTACAATAAAAAGAATAGCAAAGTATCTGTCTACCGGTAATGGGTCGCTCTAGTCTTGGCTTGAGTACTTTTGTGGAACCGTGATGTGTACTTTTTTTTTTTTTTTTTTTACTTTGAAGGATTCATTGGTTGGTTTGTCATAACGGTGATCTGCTGACCTTCGGCAATTGAATGCTGCAAGGTGTGAAATCCATACATAATTTGAGGGTGGAGCAGTCTCCTTTTCAGTTGTCCAAAATCTATGAGGTTGAGTAGTTTAATTTTTAGGAATGTTGCTCATATGTATAGGTAACAAGGGAAGGTATGGCTGTGGGGAGGGTATATTGCATTGCTTATTGTGTAGTAGTCAGTGGAGGAGTTAGTAAGCATACAAGTGACGTGTCTAGAAGTGAGCCAGAAGGCAAAAAAGAATTACTGGCTCTTATATGTAGGTCAGTAAACTGATGAGTGTGTTTTCAGTTTGGCAGAAAGCAAGCTCTCATTTAAAACCACTACTGTATTTGTAATAGTCTAGGGTTATTCACACACATGGCCACAAGGCATTCTATAGCTATGTCAAGAATCTAAATGGCAATGCTCAGATCTGCAACAGAATGGCATTAAATATACTGATCCCAAGGATATTGCCAATATCCTGGCAGAGCCATTCAGTGCAAATTTCACCCCACCCTCTCACCCCCTAAAGGGCCCTTCTCAATACTGAAAGATTGCCAAATTCCGGTAATAGCAGCCACACAGGTAAAAAAAACACACTCTCCAAAGCTAAGAATACAGCATCCATGGGACCAGGCGACATCCTAGGCTGTGTACTACATGAACTACAAAATGAACTGGCACCTCACCTAAGTCTCATGTTTAATCATAGCCTCACTTCAGGCTTCATGCCCACCGAGTGGCACACAGCTACAGTTATCCCACTCCACAAGGGGGGATCCTCTACCGCCCCATCAGTCTGATGAGCCTGATCTGCAAGGCCATGGAATGTATTATCATGGTACTTATAAACAAAGACATCGGCAGCCTTCAAACACTGGACCCCACACAGTTTGGGTTCATGAAGGGCTGATCTTGTCTCCTGAACCTGATTGACTTCGAATCAGTCTCCAGAGCCGTGGGAAGGGTAAGGTGGTCCACACAGCCTATCTGGACCTCGCCAAGGCCTTCGACACCATCCCCCACTCTGGAATCATAGATAAACTTACTAAGCTGGGCATTAATCCCAACATCACTCAATGGGTTGCCAACTGGCTTACTGACAGAACCCACACTGTAATGTAGCCAACTCCAAGTCCAGCTCCAGACAAGTGACAAGTGGAGTACCTCAGGGTTCAGTCCTGGGACCGCTCTTATTTGGCATTTACTTCTCTGAAGTACAGGCCAACACTAGGGGACTCTGGCTAACAAAGTTCGCAGATGACTGCAAACTGGGAGCCATTATTGACTCCCCAAATGATGTGGATATTCTGCAAAAGGGCCTTAGAGAAACAGATGCTTGGTGCCAGAGCCATGGGCTCAAGCTCAATGCCAAAAAATGTATAGTTATCCCCTTTGGGAAAAAACATGTACCCGTGAATTACCACATAAGTGGCAGTACACTAAACACCGAAAGTGTGATAAGAGACTTAGGGACACAGGTGGACAGTGGTGTCACCTTCTATAACTACATCACCACAACAGTCAGGAAATCCTTCTATGTGGCACACCTCATCACTAAGGGCTTTTCATACAGAAAAGAAGTAGTCATTGTCCCACTGTACTCATCCCTCATTAGACCCATTATAAAATACAACGCCCTGTTTGGTATGTACCTCTTCCATAAAAATCCATACCTCAGCCATTTCACTGCATTACAACACAGAACCTTCCCTCTTCTCTCAACTTCTGCTAAAGCAGTATCTCAGAGGGGCCAAAAACTTGAGACCACCTTGGAGAGCTCCAACCCCTGCCTGGGACCTTAACTTTGTATTGGAGAAACTCACTCTCCTTCCTTTTGAGCCAGCTGCTAGTGCAGACTTAAAATTTCTCTCGTGGAAAACAGCCTTCCTTTTAGCAATCACTTCGGCTAGAAGGATTTTTGAATTACAGGCCCTTATGGCAGTGGAGCCTTTCATCATTTTTCATGCGGACAGGGTGTTGCTCAGGACCAACCCATCCTTCATTCCCAAGGTGGTATCCAGCATGCCAACTTTCTTTCCCAATCCACAGAACAAGGGGGAGCGGATTCTGCATTCATTGGATGTACGCAGACAACCTAGATTTTACTTGGACAGGACTAAATATCGAAGAAAATCCGAACTGCTGTTAGCATTTGCTGCAGGGGCAAAGAGAAAGTCTGTTTCAAAGCAAACCATTTTCAAATGGATAAGTCATTGTATTAATTTCTGCTATAAGCACCATGGAAAACCTATCCCCCAGGGGATCAGATCCCATTCCACCAGGGCTGCATCTACTTCTACAGCCTTTCTCAGAGGTGTTCCCTACCAGGGATATTCTAGAAGCTGCTACCTGGAGTTCGGTTCATACTTTCACCAAACATTGCCATTTACCTTTCTTCTCTAAATCCAGAGCTGGCTTTGCCACTGCTGTCCTACAGGGCCTTATAGCTGGCCCTAATGCTGTATAAATCCATCCTTCCAACCATAGCTTTGTGAATCTACCCAAAAGTAATGACTGCAACAGTGAAACATGAAGAACATACTACAGCAGTGTGCACTTATCATAAATGTAGATGTTCGAGTGTATTCACTGTTGCAGTCCTGGTTACCCTTCCTCCAGCCCTCTGTTTTTTCTCTTATTATGCCTCTACTTTCTTTTACTACACTTAAAAGCCTTTTTGGTTTATTTGCTTTTGTTTGGAGGTATATATTTTGTGTTTTACATTTTTATATATATATTTTTCTCCCCATTTGGGGGCACCTGACATCTGGAGCAAGAAAAACTGATGTAATGGCATCGGCTGCATGTTTTATACGCCTGACGACCTGACGTCATGGAGGAAGGGACAGCAACCGACGCAGGATCCAAGACTTTTGTTAATCAGGCTGACTGAGTGCAACCTGCCAGTAGATTACCCAAAAGTAATGACTGCAGCAGTGAATACACTCGAACATCTACATTTATGGTAAGTGTACACGACTGTACTTTCCTTATGTACCATTGTTCTTTCCCTCTTTCCTACCTTTGGTAGGCCCCTTCCTTACCACTTTCTGGTATTTCTTAAGTACCATTGTTGGTACTCCTTCCACTATCTGTTACAAAAAAAAAAAAAGCCTCTTCTACTATAACTTCTTACTGTTGTTTTTGATAGGTATAGTTATGCTGTAGGATTATAGTGTTTCTGTGGTTTTTTGTCATAATATTGGATAAAGCTAGACTTGGGTTCAAGCAGTGTGATAAGTGTGGGAGTAAGATGCCCAAGCAGACGGTCACGCCCAGTGTGTTTATTGTTTGGGCGTTGACCACCTTAATGTGAATTGTGATATTTGTTCTAGTTTCAGCCACTATATATTAGCTGAACGTAAGAACAAGCTCATTCTGAAGGGTATGCTGAAAACACCCTTCTTGGAGGCTCTCTCTGGGACGGAGGTCTCTCCACCTCCAAAGCAAAAAGATGTCAAAAAACATAGAGAGAAACGGAGTCACTTGGTGCCAACATCTCCGTCCTCTTCGGAACCGAGACGACATCAGACTTCTTCCGCGCCGTCGGTGCAGACAGCTTCGGCACCAGGGTCTCTGTCTTCTCCCTCGGTGCCAAACATGATCATGACTCAGGCTCCTACAACTGTACCAGCAGCAGTACCATCCCTGGCCATGGTACCGATGTCGTACACTGCTCTACCTATGATTACACCTACAGTTCCACAGATTGAGCACCTTGCCAGAACAAGGTACTATCCATCTTATGACCCTTTTTTGGGGCAACAATTCAGCCCGTTTATTGAAAGACCAGAATCTCCATTGACAGCTTCATTCAGATCCACCAGGAGTCTTTCCGAACAAGATGTAGTGTGGGTTGTGGACCAGCTTTTGGCAGCTAGAGGCTTACCGACCCCAACTAGGTCTTTCCTCCCTCTTGGAATGGAAGCTTTCCCGGCATATTCATCTGTTTATCCTCCTCCCAGGTTTCAGAAATTTCAGTACCAATGTCCATCCCGGTGCATTCTGTCTGTGCTCCAACAGCAGAGGCTTTCCCTATCAGCACCGATAACTCTTGGTGCCACGGCTCCTTCGGAACTGGTGCACTCTCAGAGCAGTGATTGGGTTGTGGGCACCATGACACCTACTTCAACGCTGATTTTTTCTGGGGATCCTACAGTTCCAGCTCTCCCAGCAGCTACTGGTCCTCTCAGAGCTCCTCACCTGGAGGTGGGCTTGTCGGGGCAGAATTTTACCCTGGTTCTGAGGTTGTCCTTCTCGGTCCCGGGCTCCCATCCCTCCTGGGGCTTGCCTGCTTTCCAAGTGATGGAGGGGGTCCTCGCTTCAACAAGCTCACAGTTGGCACCATTGGCATCAGAACCAGAACCCCTCTCTAGCATGCAGCTGACACAACCTCCTACTCTGGGATCTTGGGCACAGGAGTTGCAAGACCTTTCCTTGAAGGGGAACCCTTTCTCCCAAGTCCTCCTCAGAAGACCCCACTGGGGAGCCACCCCAGAAGAAATGTTGCAAGAGGCAGTATCTTGATTCCCCTGAGGAGTCCATCACTGAAGACACCGATGACGATGGCAAATAGTCCCCATGGTCTCCCCTGGAAGACATCTCATTTGGAGACATTTTCGATATCCTCAAGCGGAGGGGACATTGGAAATCCTCCAACCCTTCTTCAGAGGAATCTGTGATGTTAAGTTGTCTATCTCGCCTTCATTCTTGCTGGATGGGTTCGGAGCCGAACCTCTGCTCCGACTCGGCCTTTTACTAAAGCTCAAGAGCTATTTACCGGCTCAAGGCCTCCCCTTATCCCACAATGCTAGGCATCAGATACCCAGATCTCGTTTGCCGCTTCAGCTACAAGGTTGCGTTTTTTACCGGCTCCATGTCGTATAATTCTTTTATTACTTCTTATAGTCAGGATTGTTAAAATTTTTAGATAGTTTTTGCTATTAGTTTAATCTAATCTTGTAACCCTTTTTTTCCTGTCATTACAGAGTCCCCCCCCCTTTCCTATTTAGGGTAGTGTTAGGCCTTTATATTCTTTTTATATATTGTATTATATATACATAGATAGTTGTTGTTAGTGTAACTGTTAGTTGTAGTGGTTTTTTGATATCCTTATTCTTATCTAGTGCGTGTGTGTGTGTGTTTACTGTTTTAGGGCACTAGTTAATTTTTTTCCTTGGTATCTCTTTGTAATGTCTAAAGATACCAAGGTTTCAGGTTTCAAGAAGTGTGACTTGTGCTGTCAGAAGATGTCTCTGACAGATGGTCACACTTCTTGTGTTTATTGTTTGGGCCCCCTACACCTGCAGGACTGTTGTTCGGTCTGTCATGCCTTCAGTCTGAGAGTCCTGCAGGAGAATAGGAATAAGCTCATTTTGAGGGGCTTGTTGAAGCCAGAAGGATCCCCGGCCAAGCCTTCGTCGGGGAAATCCTTAAAGCCCACCAAACCGTCAGCTCCCTGTTTGGAGCTGACGCCGAGCGGAGCTTCTGCTTCCTCATCTGTTCCAGCCGGAACCGACACTTCGAGGCCTCAGTCGGCTCCGGCTCTACTATCGGAGCCTTCTCTGAGTCGAAAGCGTTCGAGGTCTCCCTCCTTAGAGTCCGTTCGCTCGGCTCCCAGGTCCCCATTACTACAGTCGGAGCAGAGCCATAGATCCCATTCCTCTCGGTCCTCCAGGTTATCGGATCATGACTTCGAGAGGGTGGTCAGTAGGCTCCTAAAGTCGCAGGCACTGGCCAAAATGTTGACTAGCCCTTCTCAACATACTGTGGCTGTACTTGTTGCTTCAACTGTTCCTCCTCCGACCCTACCAACGTGTTCGGTGCCGGAGCTCATTGGGGTGCAAATCGTCAGAACCGATACCACACCTCTCGGCTCCCTTGTCGGCTCCGATCTCTTCATTGGTTCCGTCCTTGGAGGGATCCGGGCGCCAAGACTCCCTCGTCGGCTCTGAGGGGGCGAGTGGCATCGGACCCTTGTCCGACCTCGTTCTCCCTCTCGAGGCCTCTGCGCAGGTGTGCTCGGCCCCAACATCGGCCTCGGAGCCATCCCTCTCAGTGCTGGAAGGGGTTCACGTCTCTTCGGAGCGGGGACCATCTTCTCTGCCTGATAGGGGTGCCTTTGAGGTCATGCGGAGTGTGCTGACTCCGGTTTCGGCTCCACGATCGACCCCTTTGGCTCCTCCCCCCATGGTGCCTGCGTCTGTCTCTGTCCACCCTCCTGACCCCAAGCGTGGAGAACAGGTGCTCCAGGTAGCCCCATCGGAGGTATCTTCCTCTTCCGAGGCCTCCCCTGATCATTCAGAGGAGCCCCCACGGAAGAGAAAATGTAAGAGGAAGCATGTTGACTCCCCCGAGTCAGTCACCTCGGACACCGAGTTGGAGGATTCGGAAGGGTCCCCAAGGTCCCCCTCTGAGGATGTATCCTTTTCAGACATCCTTGAGATCCTAAGGCAGAGGGGGAACTGGACTGCCCTTAACCCTTCCGAGGACGAGTCTGTGTACCTGGACGCGTTTGGTTCTCTCCCTTCCACCTCCTGGGTGTCTCCGCCTTTCGACCCACTCATGGAAGTGGTGGCTAGGAAGGCATGGATGGCCCAGGACACAGTGGAACCAACTCCCCGCAGGCCCACAAAATTCATCACAGCCCCGTCCGATAAACAGTTTCTTACGAAGGGTGTCCCTGTTGATGCCATGGTGGTTGCAGCAGCCACTAAGAAGGAGCTGGCTGACCCTTCTGTGCCTGTCCATCCACCTAATAAAGAATCTAGGACAATGGACAGGTACGGGAAGCGGATGTTTTCTTCAGCGACCTTTTCCATGTGATCGCTGAACTATCTGTACCATTTCACCTGCCTTCAAAGGGATCTCCTTAAGGAACTGGGTGATACCCTTCAGGATCCATCTGCTGCGGGGTCTCAGCTAAAGATTAACTCCCAGCTGGCAACCCTTAACTCTATAGTTAACTCCTCCATGCGGCTCATTTCTTATGCAGCTGATGGGGCGAGTAGGGCCGCAGGCACAGGCGTGGCTTTGAGAAGACATGCCTGGATGCAGTTATGTAACTTTGCTGACCCCTTTAAGGTGTCCTTCACCAATACCCCCTTCGATGGTTTGGCTTTGTTTGGACCACAGGTGAAGGATACACTTACCAGGTGTGAGCAGGAAGGCAAGACTCTCTCTGCCGTGGGAGTCAGTTTTTCTACTCCCTCTAGACCATACCCTAAAGGTCAGAAGAGTGGAAAATGTGGTTTTGCAAACCCCAGGGAGTCGTGCCTGACACACGTGGCGGGTTTCCCTCCAGAGGCAGAGGAGGGAACAACAATAGACGCCGCCCGAGGGGCAGAGGGGGTCCGCAAAATCAGGGTAGCAGGGAATCCTTCTCTGACAAACCCTTTCAGCACTCCTGAGGGACTGCCCGACTGTCCACCTTCAGAGGCAGTTGGGGGAAAATTATCACTGTACCCAGAAGCCTGGCGACTCCTCACACAAGACAAATGGGTACAGTCGATCATATCCGAGGGTTACAAAATCCCCTTTGTCCACAACCCGTACAAACAAACAAATCCATTCCAGATGTTCCAACCAGTCTAAGGGAACAAGCAGTTCTAGAAATTTCAAAACTGCTAGAAAAAAGAGCCATCCAACCAGTCCCAGCAGACCAGCAAGGATCCGGGATTTACTCCAAGTTCTTTTTGGTACCAAAAAAGACAGGGGACTGGAGACCCATTTTGGATCTCAGCAGGTTAAACAAATCTGTTCAAAGAACAAAGTTCCGGATGGTCACGCTTCAGTCCATTCTGCCCTTTTTGGGTCAGGACATTTGGATGTGCTCTATAGACCTTCAGGATGCGTACTACCATATCAAAATGGACAGACGCTCCAGAAGGTTTCTCCGCTTCCGGCTGGGAGCCAGTCACTATCAATTCAGAGCCCTGCCCTTTGGTCTCACCACAGCCCCCAGGGTGTTCACCAAATGCATGGCAGTGGTTACGGCTCACCTGAGACGGTGAGGATTCCAGGTGTTTCCATATTTAGACGACTGTCTCTTAACTGCTTCCACTAGGCATCAGCTAATCCGAGCCAGGGATTATACCATACAAACTTGCTTCGAGCTAGGTATCTCTATAAACTACGAAAAGTCTGCATTGTCGCCTTGTCAATCTATAACCTTTATAGGCGCCATTCTAAATACAAAAGAACTGTCGGCAAAACTTCCATTAGAAAGAGTATTAGATATACGCCGACATGTTCAAACATTACTACAGTGCAAAAGAATTCAGGCCAGATTTGTACTGAAAACCTTGGGTCTCATGGCAGCAGCAATCACATTACTTCCCCTGGCTCGATTTCACATGCGGATTCTTCAGTGGATGCGTTTTACTCAATGGTCCTTCCAACAGCTTTCAATGTCTCACAACATAATAATCACCCAATCATGCAAAGACCATCTCTTGGTGGATGGTCTCCCCTCAACTTTTTCAGGGCAGACCGTTTGTCCTTCCTCCTCCGGTTGCCACGGTGACGATGGATGCCTCCCTGATTGGGTGGGGGGGGGGGCATTTTCAGAGCAGGACTGTCCAGGGCACTTGGCAACCCCTAGAGTACCACCTGCACATAAATGTATTGGAGATGAGAGTGGTACTTTCAGCGTTGCGAGCTCTACAGGACTCTCTACCTACCGGGACTATTGCAGTTCAGACAGACAACATGTCGGTAGTCTGGTACATCAACAAGCAGGGCGGAACCTGATCCTATCCCTTATGTCGAGAAGCACTCAGACTCTGGCAGTGGGCGATCTCCTCTCAACGGTTTCTGATAGCAACACACATCCCCGGGAAATCCAACGTCATAGCGGACAGGTTAAGCAGAGCAATTCTTATGCCTCACGAGTGGTCTCTCAATCAGTCAGTAGCAGAAAAATTTTCCGCAGATGGGGTCAACCTTGCTGCGACCTTTTTGCAACCCCTCTCAACAGCAAGTGCAACGACTTCTTCACTCTCTTTCCCCTTCCAGGCCATTCCCCCAGAGACACTCTAGTTCATGATTGGCCCCGGGGTCTTCTGTATGTATTCCCCCCCTTTCCCTTAATTCCAAAACTGATTCAAAAATCGACCGCTTTGGGATCCAGGATGATCCTGGCCTCGACAAATTTGGTTCCCATTCCTGCATCGTCACCTGCTGGAGCAGCCCTGGATTCTGGACCCAGTGCCAGACCTCTTGGTCCATCAGTCGGGCGGGCTGCACCAATCCCTTCAGTCTCTCAACCTCACAGCTTGGTTGCTCCACTTCCATCCTTAGCCAGGCTTCCACATATTTCTCAATCAGTGTGTGTGAAATCATACTTTCTTCACATAAGCCTTCTACCAGGAAGACTTATGCTAGTAAGTGGAAACGTTTTTCCCTCTGGGCAGAGGCCAGGAATATAGACCCCTTTACAGCCCCTGTCCATAACGTGTTGGATTTTTTGGCGGAACTTTTTCGAGCAGGTTCCTCGTCTGCCACCATTAGGGTCCAATTGGCTGCTATTGCTAATTTTCATGTTGGTCTATCAGAGTCCAGTATCATGTCCCACAAACTGTGTAAGGCCTTTAGACCCCTGGTTAAAGATCCCCCTCCTCCGTGGGATTTGAACTTGATATTAGCTTCATTGATTCTCCCTCCTTTTGAACCTGCGGCTTCTTGTTCCTTAAAGTTACTCTCCTGGAAGACTCTCTTCTTAGTTGCCATCACCTCAGCCAGAAGAGTATCGGAACTTCAATCCCTTTGTATTTGCCCTCCTTATCGTATTTTTCACAAAGATAGAGTTTCACTCAGGACTGATCCTTCCTTTTTACCCAAAATACCCTCAGAGACAAATCTCAATCAGGCTATTGATCTTCCTATCTTTTTTCCCAATTATTCAAACAGAGCTGAACAAAAGTTACACTATCTGGATGTTCACAGGCAATTATGCTTTTATTTGGATAGGACCAAGCAGACAGGAAAATCAGATCAACTCTTCCTGTCCTATGCTGAGGGCAAGTAGGGCCTACCAGTTTCTAAGGTAACCTTGTCCAGGTGGTTGGCCTCTATTATTACCTTGATCTACCAAATGAGACTTAAGGAACTCCCTACAAAACCAAAAGCTCATTCCACCAGAGCATTGGCTACGCCGGTAGCTTTTCAGGCTAGACTTCCAATGGAATCTATTTGTGCTGCAGCCACATGGGCCACTCCTCATACCTTCTTTTCACATTACAAGTTGGATGTGGTTTCCAGGTGTCGAGCTGATTTTGGTTCCACTGTGCTCAAGAGTCTGTTTCGATGAGCCACCCAGGGCTAAGGTGCTAGGGACGCTGTCCCATCCAGCAAGAATGAAGGCGAAATAGACAACTTAACATTAAGAAGTTTATGTACCTACCATAACGTTCCATGTTAGTTGTCTTCATCTCGCCTTCTTTCTTGTGTCCCACCCTCCATCCCCCTAGCCTGGTCAGGACCTAGAGGAATCTCTTTTTGAGGCCTTCTCCCTATGGTTGACTCCTTTTTAGGTTACGTCCTCCTCTGCTTGTAGCTCTGTAGGTAACCCTTGTGGTGGGAATTGGTGTTTGTTCCTTGGTGTTAGCTCTACCTAACGAGATCTGGGTATTTGGTGCCTAGCATTGTGGGATAAGGGGAGGCCTCGAGCCGGTAAATAGCTCTCGAGCTTTAGTAAAAGGCCGAGTCAGAGCTGAGGTTCGGCTCCGAACCCATCCAGCAAGAAAGAAGGCGAGGTGAAGACAACTAACATGGAACGTTATGGTAGCTACATAACTTCTTACTCTTGCAGTCTTTCCGTGCTCGACCATCCACTTCCTATTGGACCCCACCTGCAGATGAGCTCATTAGGCTTATTGTGCAGCATGCCTGGAAGGCCCCAGACAGCATAGAACCTGTCCCCTGAAGGCCCGACAAAATTTTGTCCACACCTGAAGGCCAACCCAACTGGTCCAAACAGCTGGTAGTAGATTCCATGGTTGTGGCGGCGGCCACCAAGAGGGAACTTGCAGAAGATAGAAGTGGACCTTTGCTTCAGCGACCTTTGCCATTCGGTCACTGAATTACCTGGCACACTTTACTCTCCTCCAAAGAACCTAATCTCAGAAATGTGTACCTCTTTGGCGAGGGTACTGCCTAAGGAGGTTTGTGATACTGTTACCTCCCAGCTAGTTACCCTTGAATCCATCTCGAACTCCTCAATGCACTTGATTTCTCACACTACCTAGGGGGCAGCTCGAGCAGCCGAATCGGACATCGTCATGAGACAGCATGCTTGGATGCATTTGTGTGACTTTACAGACCCTTTCAAATCTTCCTTTGTCAACGCGCCTGTTGACGAATCTTCCCTCTTTGGTCCATTAGAGACACTCTATCACGCAGTGAGAAAGATGGAAAGACCTTGTCTGCCATGAGCATATGTTTTTCCATCCCCCAGAGATCCTACTCCAGGAATCAGAGGGGAGGAAAATTGTGGTTCAAGAAGTCCGAAGGATCTTTTCATGACATTCGTGATGTGCAATCCCCCCAGGGCACAGGGGGCAACTCATCCGAAAGATGTCCCTTTCGGGGCAGAGGGGGTCCATGCAGCCAGGGTGCTAGGGATTCATTCTCTGGCTGACCCTTCCAGCACTCCTGAGCAGCAGCCCAATTGCTTTCCTCTGGAAGCAGTTGAGGGACGATTCTCTCTGCACCTACAAGCATGGCAACTCATTACAACAGATTCATGGGTGCAGAGAATAATATCCAGAGGCTATCATATCCCATTCGATCTCACTCCCAGACCCGTAAAACGAATTCCCGATGTCCTACCCAGTCAGAGGGATGCTGCAGCCTTGGAAATCGAAAAGCTGCTAAGAAAGAGTTATCGAACCAGTTCCACCAGACCAGATAGGATCCGTTTTTTACTCTAGTTTCTTTTTAGTGCCAAAAAAGACAGGGGACTGGAGACCAATCCTGGATCTCAGCCTACTAAGCAAATTCATCAAACCTCAACAATTTCAGATGATCATGGTGCAGTCCATTCTCTCCTTTCTGGGGATTGACAACTGGATGTGCTCTGTGAACCTCCAGGACACGTATTACCACATAAAGGTGGACAAATGCTCCCAGAGATTTCTTCGCTTCTGACTGGGAGCCAATCATTACCAGTTCAGGGTACTGCCCTTTGGTCTCTCGACAGCCCCCAGAATGTTTACCAAATGTATGGCAGTCGTAGTAGCTCATTTCCAACTACAAGGATTCCAGGTGTTTCCATATCTAGACGATTGGCTCCTCACCGCCACAACCAGGAACCTTCTCTTTCTCAATCTCTCTTACACTCAAGGCCTTGCTCTTCGCTTAGGTTTCAAGATCAGTATGGAAAAATCAAACATGTCTCCCAACGAGAACACTGGAATTCATTGGAGCGATCTTCGACAAAACGTCCTGTCAAGCTTCCCTTCCTCCTCACAAACTTTCAGAAATAAGAAATCGGATTCAAGTTCTCCTCTCACAGACATTTGTACCAGCATGCCTAGTACTTACAACTATTAGGCTCTATGACATCAACCATTACCTTAGTACTCCTGGCGAGGTTGCACATGAGACTATTACAGTGGCTCCTTTCATCACAATGGTCGCTGTTAACGCACCCACTCGACAACATGGTACGCCTTACAAACCTTTCCAAGGAAGAAATGCTATGGTGGATGAAGCCAGAAACAAATCTTTGGTGTCGACTGTTTTGTCTCCCCCAGCCCCAAGGCCACTGTGACCACGGATGCTTCCCTGTTATGGTGGGGGGGTATTTAACAGGGAAGGATGGTCAAAGGCACTTGGTCCCCCGTAGAGGCCAATTTGCACATAAATGTCCTGAAATTGAGGGCAGTTCAGTTAGCTTTTCAAGTGTTCCACACATCCCTCCTTTCTGGGGCTATTGTAATACAATCGGACAACATATCAGTCATATGGTGCATCAACAAACAAGGCGGAATCAGATCTTACCCCCTATGTCGGGAAGCCATGAGAATATGGCATTGAGCGATTGCTTCCAACCGCTTTCTCATAGCAATGCACATTCCCGGGAGTTCCAATCTTATTGCAGACAATTTGAGCAGGAACATATTGATGCTTCACGAGTGGTCCTTTGACCCGATTATAGCAGCTCAAATCTTCCGTCGCTGTGGCTGGCCTTTCTCTCCCCCCCCTAAACAGCAAATGCAGAAGCTACTTTGCCCTGATCCCCCCTCAGGGGAGTCACCAAGGGATGCTATGACGCATGATTGGCCCCCGGGTCTATTGTACGGCTTTCCCCTGTTTCCCCTCATCCCAAAATTTCTACATTAAGCTCGAAGGTTGAGAAGCAAAGTGATCCTCATTGCCCCCATCAAGTTTGGTTCCCATTCCTATGGCCTCACCTGATCCCCACAGCCCATAGATCCTGGATCAATCTCAAGGACTGCTGACTCACCCTCAGGGATTGATTCACTCCCAATCTCCACAGCCTCAAGCTCACAGCTTGGTTTCTCCATTTCCGATGATTGCCAGGCTACCTAATATTTCATCCCTGATTGCAAGATCCTCCTGGCTTCGCACAAGCCATCCACCAGAAAAATTTATTTCAATAAGTGGACTAGGTTCTCTATATTGGCCAAAGAACAAAACATGAATCCCTTCTCTATGCCTATTCAGAAGATCCTAGAATATCTCACTACACTGTTACTTGCTGGAGCCTCAGCATTGACAATTGCAGTACATTTAGCAGCTATTGCAAATTTTCACAGTGGAACAGACAATTCATCTGTTATGTCACACCGACTGTGCCAAACCTTCATGAAAGGAGTATTACATATTAAACCCCCTGTCAAGCCCCCTACAGAGCCATGGGACTTGACATTGATGGTTCAGTCATTAGCAAGTCCTCATTTCGAGCCTCCTAATTCATGCAATATAAAATTGTTGTCCTGAAAAACCCTACTCCTAGTAGCCCTTACCTCAGTGAGAAGAGTTTTCTGAGTTGCAGGCCTTGAGTGTCAAGAGACCGTAGTTGATTTTCTACAAGGAAAGAGTTTCTCTCCTTACTATCCGCTCATTTTTGCCCAAGGTCATTTCTGTTTTTTCTATCAACCAATCTATTGGAGGATGGCAAAATGGTTAAGGTGTTTACCTTACAATCAAAATGTGCAGGGTTTGATTCTCACATTTTGCACTTCTTAGCTTAAGTTTTGCTTATAAGTTAACCTACAGGCTAATACACTCAAGTGTACTAGCCTTTGATAGCATTTAGTCGAAAAAACAAGCATTTACTGTATTTTCTGTCTGTGTGTGTAAAAAAAACTTGAAAAAAAACAAAAAAATACTTCTGCTTTCCTAACTTTCCTAGCTAGTTGTTCCAGTGATCAGATTTTGCTGTTCCCTGGGCTTTGTATTTGGTTCCTGTGTTCCTCCATTTTCTTGTGTGGCCAGAGGGAAGTTTCTTTACTCACCAGTGAGAGTGGGGAGTACTGAGCTGCCTGTTTGTCCTCAGAGGAGTGGTTTGAGACAGTAACTGGTAATTCATTGGCCATTTTGGGTCATTTCCTGCTTTTTCCAGCCCCCTGCTATAAAGCACGCTTTAGCGCGGAGTTGCTACAGGAGCACACAAGAGCAGCGGCGGTTAATCAAGGTTAAACTATTTGGGCTACCTAAAGTCCACTCTTCAAATTTTCCCTTAAAACAGCCTTCCTTGAACTGTACTGCTGATCTAACTAGCGTATTCTATATCTAAAAGGCTCAGCTCTACCTAACTCCTAAGTAGACTATTCTCTATCTGTAAAGCCTAGCACTTGCTCCTAAAGTATTTTTTTACTTGATATAGCACTTTTATTATACATAGTACCCCACCAGCCAAAAACCCCTTTTCGATCACCCACATCCCCCGGAGTCTTTTAAAGTCCTTGTCTATTCCTTCTAGCATGTCGAGGGATCAGTTGCTAGTGTCCTCTCCTGCTCAGCTGGTGAATCTGGGAATATTGAGGCAATGTTACAATTGTCTCATGTACACGGACAACCCTCTCCTTCTCCCACAAAACACAAATACATGCGAGAGATGCAACTATATAGCCAAACTGGAGGCTGAGCTCTCTCAACATAGGACTGGTAAGACCAGACAGGAGGAGAAGGTAACCACACACACCACAAACCCAGTCTCACATAGTACTATCACAACTTCAAATCATACACATAAATACACAAAGACATACTCGGAGGCTCTGATCAAAAATCTACCAAAACAGCAGAGGCCACCAAAGCAGACACCCAAACAACTGCCACCTCAGGACACAACACATAGACCACATAGTCAGTGTGCCAAACAGTCACAGCCCTTAAGGCCAAACACAATGCCAGACATACTCGTCATTGGTGACTCCATAGTCAGACACACTGACATCCCGCTCACCAGATTGAGCAAGGAAAAGGTCACAGTAAGCTGCCTGTCGGGCGCTAGAATCCGCCACATAACGCAAGCACTCAGGTCTCTCAACAGCAGGTACAAGTACGACTCTGTCATTGTCCACGCTGGTGTGAACGACCTGAGGCACCTCCTTGGACTACATGAAAAGAGACATAGAGGAGCTCTCTGATTATGTAGCCCAGGCAGGTATGACCCTGACCTTGAGCAGTATCCTACCTTCACCAAGAATGATGCCACAATACAGAGACAAGATGATCAGCTTTAATAATTGGCTTAAACTTTGGTGTCATTCAAAGGGGATCCAATGTCTGTCTGCCTGGAATGACATGCTGGACAAGCCACACTGCTTCGCAAGGGACAGCTTGCACCTGTCACCCCTGGGCTTCCGGATATTGGCAAAGGCTCTTGCCACCCCCATAGTGCCTTTTTAGGCAAGGCACAAATTCTAAACCTACCACCCTAGAACACAAAAAAGGAAAAAAAACTAAGGGTAATGCTGCTCAATGCCAGAAGTCTCAACCTCAAGATGCACGCACTCGAGGCCCTTCTCAGTATGGAGAACATCGATGTCTGTGCTGTGACTGAAACCTGGTTCAAGGCTCCCGAGAGCACCCCGGCACTATCAGGTTTTACCTCATATCATGCGTTCCGGCCCCAAAATCCGGACAACACCAGGAAAGGGGGGGGGGGTGTCTATATTCATCAAGGACACCCACACCTCAAGGTTGGTGGCAACGCACGATGCATCGGAGACCATCCAGGTGCAATTAACCATAGGCAAGACTGCTCTGCAATTTGTAGCATGTTACAGGCCACTCTCTCAATCTCAGGAACCTCACATAGCTTTCCTGTAAACACTGGAGGGGATAAATGTATCTCCAAACACCATCATACTAGGTGATTTCAACTACCCGAATATAGACTGGGATCACTACTCAAGCCCCAACACTCTAGCCCAAAGGTTCCTAGAGTTCATAAACTCAAATGCCATGGAACAACTAGTCACCATCCCCACAAGAGGAGATAACATACTAGATCTCATCATCACGAACATGGGGTCACAATGTTCAACACCGAAAGTATACCCCTCACTGGAGAGATCAGACCATAAACTAATCTCACTGGAAGTCCACATCCCGCCCCCACCTGAGATAAAAAAGACCACAGTGAAGAACTTCTCAAAAGCCGACTTCACACTTCTAAAGACTAGTGTCGTCTCTTTTAAGGCCCCCGAGCCTGCGGAAACCATTACTCAAGCCGCTGAATCACTTACAAATGCCTTCTACCAGCACCTACAGGACTGCATGGATCAGGCAATCCCAAACAAAACAAAGACTCTTTGTACCAAAGGCAGCGTCCAGTCTGTGGACCCCAGCCATAAACAAGCTCTACAACAAAAGGAGGAAGCTACTACAAGATAGAGCAAAATCCTTAAAAGGGAAAACACCCTTGATCATTATAAGTAAAAAACTAAGATCTCTCATAAAATCATCCAAGGCAAATTTTGAGAGAAAAGTCGCTAAGGACTCAAAGGACAATCATAAGGCCTTCTTTAGCTATGTTAGAAACCTGGGAGGAAACTCCCAGATATGCTCAGAATTAGTTCAAAATGATGTAAAATTACTGAACCTACAGACATTGCCAACATACTGGCTGACAGGTTCAGTGCAAACTCCCAAAAGGTGAGATATCTATACCAGAGAATTATAGCCCCCCAAACATCTCTAACGCTCAGGTGAGAACTGCTCTCTCCAAGGCAAAAAACACAGCATCCATGGGACCAGATGGTGTCCCCGGATGTGTGCTCCACGAACTCAATGAGGAATTAAACCCGCAGTTAGGGCAGCTGTTTAATCTTAGCCTCACCTCAGGATACGTGCCTAAGGAGTGGCATACGGCAACTGTGGTCCCACTTCACAAAGGCAGTGCCTCCACCGACCCTGGAAATTACCGTCCCATCAGCTTGACAAGCTTGATCTGCAAAGCTATGGAAAGGATCATAATGGAACTCATAAATAAAGACATAGGAGACCTGCAGACTTTGGATCCGACCCAGTTTGGCTTTGTCAAAGGCAGATCATGCCTTTTAAACTTGGTTGACTTTTTCGAAACAGTCACCAAGGCCATTGATGAGGGAAAGGCAGTCCACACAGCCTACCTTGACCTGGCAAAGGCTTTCGACACAATACCCCACTCAGGTATCATTGAAAAACTCATCAGCTTAAATGTAAACCCATACGTCACAAGATGGGTTGCAAACTGGCTAAGTGACAGAACCCACAGGGTCAGAGTTGCTGGCGCCATGTCAGACTCAAAGCCTGTCACAAGTGGTGTCCCACAGGGCTCAGTCCTGGGCCCTCTCCTGTTCGGCATCTACTTTTCAGAAGTACAAGCAAACACAGGAGGATTATGGCTGACAAAATTTGCAGATGACTGCAAACTGGGCGCCATAGTTGAGAACACATCTGACACAGATATCCTTCAGAAGGGTCTTATAGGAATGGATAACTGGTGCCAGAGCCATGGCCTAAAGTTAAACGCCAAAAAATGCATAGTCATACCCTTCGGGAAAAACAAGGTTACCCCTAGCTACCATATAGGCGGCAACCCACTAAGCACAGAAGAGGTTATCAGGGATCTGGGGACCCAGGTTGACAGTAACCTTTCATTTGACACTCACGTTGCCAAAGTAGTTAGGAAGACCTTCTACATTGCCCACCTGATCATGAAGGGATTCACATCTAGATCAAGGGAAGTCATCGTCCCCTGTACTCATCACTCATCAGACCAATGATTGAGTACAATGCCCCATTCGGAATGCATCTGACACGACACCTGCAGCAACTGGAAAGGCCCCAAAAGTTCCTCACCAAAAGGATAAAGGGTCTCAAATATATGTCCTATGCTGCCCGACTGAAGGAACTTCAGCTCTATTCAGTCGCTTACCGTCTGCTCAGAGGTGACCTGTGCCTGACATACAAGGCCATGTCCAACCCAGAATTGATGAACATGCTTCACCTCAAAAAAATCTAGATCCCTCAGAACTACAAGGGCGGGAGACTTAAACCTTGACACGGTTATTAATAGGACATGCTGGAGGGACAGATTAATCACCCAGAGACTCCCTATGCTGTGGAACAAAATCCCGGTACATGTGAGGCAGAACACCTCGCTAGCTTTGTTCAAGAGAAATCTTGACCAATGGATGGGAGATCGCAGATATACCCCAGGGATTATCTCAGTGTCACTGCTTGACAGAGGCACAGCAAAATAATGGGCATAGTATCCTCCAAACTAAAGGGGTGGCGAAAGCCACAAAACTCTGGGCTAGGCTTATAAATGCCCTTGGGCAGATAGCCTAGTATGAACCTATGAACCTATGAACATGGGGTAACTGGCAAGGCTTAAAGTAGTCCACAAGGACAGTTAGCCTAGTACTAATCTATGAACCTACTGATGTTCATCGTGCATACAGCTGCAGTCATAACAGATGGGTTTTCTTGCCATCAGGCAGGTCCTCGGTCGGCCGAATTCCAAAGTCTAGGTCGTCGCTTCTTCCCTGACAGTGCGACAGGGGTATAAAAGAATCAGCCGACGCCATTTTCTTCAGTCTTTCTTGCCGCGCGGTGCCCGAAGCAGAAGCAGTTCGCAAGTGCCGGTCGGCCAGCTCCTGAGGTTACGAATATTTTTCAACCGAAGTCTTCTTGAAAGCTAAGTACCCCGTTGGGGAAACTTTTTTTGCCTCAGACCGATGTCAGACAAAGTTAATAATTGCATTTCATGTGGGAAGCAAATACCGCATAAGGATTTTCATTCCCTCTGCATTCCTTGCTTAGGCCCAGACCACGACGTCTCTGCCTGCCGTTTTTGTGCTACATTCAACAGACGCACTATTAAGCGTCGGGCGGAGTTCGCCCAACACTATTTTGGCAAAAAGTTTAATTACATTATGTCGTCAGATACTCCAACTCCGGTTTTGAATAAAAGACGCAAAGATAAGGACCGACATACGAGGTCCGCGACTTCTACCGACACCATGCTAAAGCCGACTACAGGTGCTCCGGTTCTCAGCGAGGCGCCTACGCAGCCCCTGACTACCGATGACACTTCATTGGTGGTGTCTTTTGTGCCCGAGGTCGCAGGCTCTTCGGCCCACACCCCGACTACAGATACCGAAGCCACTCTTTGTGGGGAAACTCGGACTTTAGACAGGCCTGCCACCTCTCAAGGTGTCTTCATGCCTTCTTCTTTTTCCATTAAGGCTTTCACTAAGTCCAAAGCAGCCATGCATGCTAAAAGACAAGCTCCACAGGGCCCCTCTCAAGCCCATGCCTAAAAAGCAGATGCTCAAAATGGCTGAGGATTTGATTACTCTTATCAGAGGTTCTCAACCCCCCTCGGACAAAAGGCCCAGAGTGGAGGAAGAATACCCTTCCTCGGACCAGGCCTCCATTACTTCAGAGCATTCTGAAGACCAGGAACATTCATACTCCCCTTTTGAAGATTCTGATGCAGAGGAGTCCATTCCCTCTGTCTCCCCCCCTGAGGATTACTCTTTTGGGGAAACCCTACATACCTTGAGGGAACACTTCCACTGGGAAGGCCAAGAGTACTCAGACTCCAAGAAAAGGCTTAGGGATTTTTTCTTGCTCCCTCAGCACAGGCCTCTGGCTATACCTCCTGTCTTAGACATACTAGATGATGTGTATTCGGAGGCCAGCCTTAACCCTGATTCTTTACCTCCAGCTCCAGTCAAGCCTGACAGGTATTACCGGGTTCCTGATTCACACCAATTCCTGTACAAAAGCCGTGCGTCTGACCGAGAAACTATTTCACAGGGTCCCAAGGGAATTAAGGCCTCCACTGCCAAAAATCCATTACCTTCAGAGAGAGATTCCAGAGCTTTAGAAAGGTGGGGGAAAAAGGTATACACCTCGGCCACCTTAACCATGAGGGCATTAAACTGTCAGTTCCATATGTTAAAGTATCGACAGTTTCTGTTATCTCAGTTGAGAAGCAAAATGTCACAACCTGAACAACCAAACTTGAAGGAGTTGCAGGATTAGTTACATAGTGCAGAGCAAGTGGGTAAACATACCTTGCAATGTGGTTTTGATGCTTTAGAGGCCTCATGTAGAGCTGCTGTTACAGGATCAGTCATACGTAGACATGCTTGGCTCAAAGAGCAAACCTTACCAGATCATGTCAAAGCTAAATTACTAGATGCACCTCTTCAAAAAGATGTATTGTTTGGTGTTAAAGCTGAGGAGGTATTAAAGAAAATGGAGGAAAAGGCAAAATCAATACAAACAGTGAAAGATTTCCTACAGGTACAACCTCCACGTTTCACTAGAAATTGGCCTTCAAAAAAATTGGTCCTTTCCAGCCACGGACAGGCCCCAAAGAGGCAGATACAGGCGCCCGAGGGCTAGAGGGCAATCTCAAGGATCATTTAGAGGCAGACAATGGCAAGCACCTACACAAAGAAGTGGTGAAGATAGTTCACAGCCATTCAGAAAGCAGAACCAATGACTTTCCCCTTTGTATGCCAAGCAAGGCTCAAACGGCAGCACCTTTAGGTGGAAAAATGGCATTATTTTCGAAAAATTGGCATATTGTCACAAAAGACAAATGGATCCTGGACATTATAGACAGAGGCTACAGATTCCACTTTCACACCCTTCCAAAAATGAGAGGCATGCCAAACCTGCCACACAATCAAAGGGCAGAGGCACAAAGACAAATTTCAGATCTCATGGACATGAAAGGCATTCAAGAGGTACCTGCACAAGAACAGGGTCAAGGTTTTTATTCCAGACTATTCCTGGTACCAAGGAAGGGCAAAGATTGAAGACCTATTTTGGACCTATCCATCCTAAACACATTTTTACTTGTATACACAAAAAAACCAGTGGTTTGCCAGGTAAAGCACCCTCAATGGAAGAAGAAAGACACAAATGCAGTAAAATCCGAGGTGTGCACCATGTGCTGTGAGGACAGAACTCTGTCCAAGTAGCTGAACAACAAGTGAATAAAGACACACTCTCAAGTCGATAAAATCCATTGCTAATGTTGGATGAAAACATTAGGAGTCTAGTAGACAGCAAACCACATGTAGCTTATAGGAACATGCTCTCCCTCAATAGATTACTGTGTTATGATAAAGAACCAATAGTCACTAGAGCTTTGAGCAAGAATGGCACATATCCTTGCCACTCTTGCAATCAATGTAAATTCATTGCTGTCTCTGACTGTTTTATCCACCCTGCTACAGGACGTAAATATGTGTCTAAGTTTTATGCTGATTGTAGATCTTCTAACTTGGTCTATGTGGCAGTGTGTCAATCCTGTAGTTCGTTCTATGTTGGAATGACGACCAGGACTTTTCGTGGCGTGCGTGAGCACGCCTATGCCATTGAGAAGGCCAATACAAACAATGCTTTGGCCAAGCACACCCTGGACCATGGTTCCTCACATTGTTTTAGGTTCAGGGTTTTGGAGTTAGTACACAAAGGAGGTAGATTAGGTAACATCAGGAACCGTACAGAAGAGAGGGAAGGGAAATGGATTCTAAAGCTTCAAGCTCATAGGTTTGGACTCAATGACAGATTTACACTTAAGCCTTTTCTTTCTAGTAGACCCCTCAAGCATTGACTTCATGGGTAATTAACACATTATTTGTTCTTAATTGATTTTAATTCAATATCCTGTTTCTTTAATTACTTTCATGATCTGATTTGTCTGTTTGAATTTGAATTTGTTTATAAGGGGTATTTTTTACTGCATTTGATGTCTGATGAAGCGTTGGGTACAACGTGAAAGCGCTTACCACTGCAGTTCGTTTTTATGGTTTTTACTAATAAACCTTGGATTTTATCGACTTGAGAGTGTGACTTTATTCACTTGTTGTTCAGCTACTTGGACAGAGTTCTGTCCTCACAGCACATGGTGCACACCTCGGATTTTACTACATTTTTACTTGTACCAAAATTCAAGATGCTCACATTACAGCAGCTTTTTCCCATGCTGGGCAAGGAGTCTTGGCTGGTAACATTGGACCTCAAGGAGGCATACCTGCATGTCCCAATCAGACAAGATTGCAGAAGATACCTCAGATTTCTTGCAGGTTCAACCCATTATCAATTGTCTGCATTGCCCTTTGACTTATCTACTGCGCCCAGAGTGTTCACGAAATGCCTGGCATCAGTAATTGCCTTCTGCAGACTTCAAGGGATACAAATATACCTATATTTGGACGACTGCCTGATCCAAGCGGACAGCAAGCACATACTTCTGACACATCTGGCGTTTGTAGTAATGTTGTTGAATTCTGTGGGATACACAGTCAACAAAAAGAAATCAAGGCTAATACCCTCTCAAACAATAATTTTCCTGGGTGCCAGCTTGAATACAAATACCCAGATGGCCTACCTCATGCCAGAGAAACAAGGGCAACTAACTCAATACTTCAGAAAACTGGCAACCTTCACCAGGCTGACTGCAAGGAAAATCCTGCAGGCTCTGGGATTCATGGCATCTTGCATCCTGCTAATCCCATGTGCAAAGCTGCATATGAGGAAACTTCAATGGTACCTAAAAAACTTATGGTCTCAACACAGCCACAGTTTGGAAACAATTATACCACTGATTCCATGTCTTCAAAAGGAATTTCTGTGGTGGGCTCAAACATGCCAAAGAAACACAGGTCTCCCATTCTGCAAGCCTCAAGCAAATCATATCATCACAACAGACGCCACGGACTACGCCTGGGGGATGCACATGACAGATCGGTGCATTCAGGGCAAATGGACCCCAAAAGAAAAGCACCTACACATCAATCAAAAGGAAATGCTAGCAGTAATAAATGCTATTATGGCTTTCAAAGACCTACTGCATCCAGGCCAGCTATTGATAAGGACAGACAACACCACAGTAATGTGGTACATAAACAAACAGGGAGGAACCCATTCTTATCCCCTATGCAGGCTAGCCATGTCTCTTTGGAACATGGCTCTGGAATTAAAAATCGAACTTCAAGCGCAGTACCTGCCAGGCAAGGAAAACACGCTGGCAGACAACCTAAGCAGAAATATGACATATCCACACGAATGGAAGTTGCATCCTCAAGTTTTTACAAAGATAATCCAAGCATGGGGAAGGCCAGACATAGATCTCTTTGCCACCCACAGAAATCACCAATTGACAAAATTCTGCTCAAGGACCTTTCATCCACAGGCCTGGAAAGTGGATGCACTCTCTTTCAGCTGGACAACAATGACAGTTTATGGCTTTCCACCTCTTCCTCTGCTGCCCAAAGTTCTATTAAAAACCAGAGCAGACAGACCAAAGATGATTCTCATTGCTCCAGACTGGCCAAGACAACACTGGTACCCACTCCTGAGGAGACTGACGCATTCCCCACCATGGATCCTGCCTCTAATGCCTCTACTACTGACTCAGCACAACTTCAAAACTCTTCACAGTCAGCTGAAAACACTCAATCTAGCCGCATGGAAGATTCCTTAAATTCACAACAGACCCTACTCTCCAAGGAGGTGCAGGATGTCATTTTGGAGGCCAGAAGGCCTTCTACTAGAAAAGCCTACTCCGCCAAATGGAAACGGTTTTGTGCCTGGAATCAGAAAAAGGGTCAGAATCCTGGAATACTGAATTTACCTCAAATATTACAGTGCCTAGCTGAGATGCTAAGCAGTGGACTTTCATTCTCATCCATCAAAATCCATGCCTCAGCCATTTCTGCAGAATACAACACTGATCCTCCTTTATTCTCTCACCTCCTCTTAAGACAGAGGGGCTAAGAACATAAAACCCCCAAGGAAGCAACCAGTACCTGCTTGGGACCTCAATTTCATTCTAGAAAAACTGACCTTGCCTCCTTTTGAGCCAGCTGCTTCAACAGATCTGCAATATTTGTCCTGGAAAACAGCCTTTCTTCTGGCTGTCACCTCAGCTCGCAGGGTTTCGGAACTACAAGCCCTCATGGCTGTGCAGCCTTTCATAATTTTCCATCAGGACAGTTTCCTTACGAACCAATCCTTCCTTTATGCCAAAGGTAGTATCCAGGGTAGCCTTGAATCAGGCTATCCACTTACCTACCTTTTACCCTAATCCTCAAAACAAGGGGGAGAGACTACTACATTCCTTGGAGCATTCACAGACAGCTACGTTATTATTTGGACAGAACAAAGCCTTTCAGAAAATCAGAGGAACTCTGTGTCCTATGCTACAGGAGCTCAAGGGAAGCCTATTTCCAAACAGACAATCTCAAAATGGATATCCCACTGCTTATGCTTTTGTTACTCTTTTCATGGTAAAACTGTACCTGCAGGCATCAGATCTCACTCCACAAGGGCCACAGCTACCTCTACAGCTTTCCTCAGGGGGGTTCCTACCAAAGATATTTTGGAAGCAGCCACTTGGAGTTCTGTACATACTTTCTCCAAGCCTATCACCTACCATTATACTCCAAATCTGGAGCGGGCTTTGCCACTGCAGTCTTGCAGGGCATCCTGGCTCCTCCTAGTTCCACTTAGTTCCTACCACCCCTTTTTTAGCTTTGGGATTCAACCCATCTGTTATGACTGCAGCTGTATGCACGATGAACATAGTACAGTTTTGTACCTACCATAAATGTAGATGTTCGAGTGCTAATACAGCTGCAGTCCAGGTTTCCCTCCCTCCCCTCTTGGGACAGGCCTAATGGCTAGCACCTCCTCATACAACCTGATTGGGGTATTATTTTATGGTGTATTTGCTTGCAACTACTGTTTTTTGATTATATTGCATTGCATTGCATTATTACATAAATTTGTGTATTGCCTTCCTTCTGGGGGCACCTGACATCTGGGGCAAGAAAAACTGAAGAAAATGGCGTCGGCTGGTTCTTTTATACCCCTGTCGCACTGACGTCAGGGAAGAAGCGACGACATCCGACACCGGACCTAGACTTTGGAATTCGGCCGACCGAGGAGCCGCCTGACGGCAGAAAAACCCATCTGTTATGACTGCAGCTGTATTAGCACTTGAACATCTACATTTATGGTAGGTACAAAACTGTACTTTTTTTCCCCCCATCATTCAAATAAAGGAGAGTACCTTCTACATACCCTTGATGTTCATAGGCAACTTCGTTTTTACTTGGACAGAATAAAATCTCTCAGGAAAACGGATCAATTGTTTGTAGCATTTGCAGGACCCAGGATGGGTAAGTCTGTTTACAAAATGACCTTATCTTCTTGGCTCAGAAACGCCATTACTTTCATCTACCAACAAAACAAAATGTCCGTGCCTTCCAAAATAAGGGCTCACTCTACTAGGTCGATAGCAACCTCAGTGGCCTTTCATTTCAGAGCCTCTATGGATGATGTCTGCACAGCAGCCACTTGGGCAAGACCACATACCTTTATCACTCATTACAAATTGGGTTTGGCCTCCAGGGGAAGATCATCTTTTGGTTCTATGGTGCTCAGGAATATCCCTCCTTAGGGCCACCCAGGACTAAAAGTAGCTGGGGACTCGGTCCTACCAGTAAGGAATGAATGAAGATTTACAACATCAGATAAAGAAGTTATGTCTTACCATAACGTTCCATCTGTGTTGTAGATCATCATTCATTACTTCCCGCCCTTTTTCCTCCTGCCTAGACTCCTGCTGGACTTTAGAATTACCTTATTAGCGTATCTGCTCAGACAGAACCTCCTACTATCATTATAAATCTCTTTATACTATAAGGGTATGCAAACTCGATCTGAATTGACTGTGAGAGGGACATTGTGGGTAGGACTTAGCTGAGAGTTTTTGGCTGACGCGAGCTTGGTACCGGCCATGTCTGTTCCGAGGATGGAACCAAAGTCCTATCGGTAATGATTGAATGAAGATCTACAACACAGAAAGATCTACAACACAGATGGAACGCTATGGTAAGACATAACTTCTTTTTTTTTCCAACTCTTTAATAAAAACTTCTGGTACAAACAGACTATTAATTGACATACAACTTATTTTTACAATACCATAGTTAGTCATGCTGGCATGTATTGTACAAGTTAATCTAAAATTATGTACGAAACTTCAGCCAGATATGCTAGCATAGATGATAGTGTCTAATTTCTTCACAGGGAGCAATGTTTTTTCTGAGGTTTGGTAAGTCTTCTAGAAGGCTGCTGTTCTAACAACATGCTCCCTTATTTGGAAGCCAGTCACTGCTTAATTTTTTTTTGTTTGTTTGTTTTGCTAGTAGGAAAAGTCTCAGCAGAAGATTGTAGTTGAGATAATGGCTTTGGCCATAGAAGTTTTGTTCTGTTAGTGTTAGATTAGATTCAACAAATGTCTATAAAATCAGTGGGGTGGGCAAAGGTTCTCCATTAGTTTCAGCAGTGCAGACTACTCTAATACAAAAGTAATGGAAAGGGTATCTGCATCTCTAGAGGTATTTCTGCAATTTCATGTGATTTTTGGGTGTTAACTTGCATTAGTTTTAACTGAAGGTGTCTTCTTTTTGCTGCTTTTAGAAATTTGAGGGAAGTTCATCTGGGAGCTTTCCTAGCACTTATGCAGCAGGAATCTGCAGAACAACTATGTGCTTAGTTTAGGAACCATCAAAAAAATAAAGGGCACTTCTTATATGTAAGAATGTCAGACATCCTTTCATATCAGTGTTGCAATATTCTGTACATAAGGGATCTCCTGCCAAGGATAGCCCAGTCTCCAGCCAGTAGACCAAAGGCTTTTAGTATTTACAGGTGAAGTATGTCACGTGTATGCTCCCTACGCTAGACCTAGGACATAAAGATGTACGAACATGCACACTTCAGAACGTTTTTTGCTGCCAGTTCAAACGCCATCATTGAACGTCGGTTATGCTTTTCTTTTGTGCTAGTTACCAAGCCATTTTTCAGATAAGTGTCCTGTTGGTGTTTTTGTCTTTATCTTTTCATTTTTAGTGTTGTTGGCTTCATGTCCTCCAGAAAGGGAAAATGTTAGTGTGGAAGGCAGATTCCCTGTAAACATCATCACAACTAGTGTCTCTTCTGTCAGGATGCTTTCCACAACCATAAGCAGTGTTCTATCTGCCAGGTGTTTGTCCCCAAAACCTTATGTAGTTGCTTCTCCTCCCTGTCTGTTTACCTTAAAAAACCATCATCTAAGCTGTTGGCTTAGGGTGCTGTGAAGGAGACTTCACATCCTAAGGATCGGCTGTCAGCCAAGAAAAAGGCCCCAAAAATTTAGGTCTGATATGGCTGCTCTCCAGCCTCCCTGAAACATCTCTCATATAAATGATTGGTTTTCCCCAAATAAAAACATTGACATTTTATGCAAAAAGCACAATATATTACCTTTTCACTGACACAATTGTATTTTCCATGAAGTAAAATCTCCCTACTGCTTATGCAAATGCTGTTGCATTCAAATACATACTTAGAAAAGCTGCAAGCCCCGCATTTTTTTCATAAAGCATCCATTCTTTCTGGTCTGTTTACTTTCAAATAATTTTTTAAAATTACTACCCTTTTTGTAAACAAAAAGCTGACGTTCTCCCACATGTAATCTTATGTTGTTCTGACTTCTCAAAATTTCCCAGTCTTATTGTAGGATATTCTGGATTTTACAGCTCTCCAAGTTGTAATTGGTAATAAAAACTTTTATAATCATTCCTTCCAACTTTTGTTTTGTGTTCAGTTAAATTGTGTGTACTTATCTCATTACCATTTCCCTTTAATAGGGGTACAAAATGTCCTGTATCCCTTTTGTTGATAACTGCTAACATAATGTTGATTAATTCAAGGGGATATCCTCTGCCTAAAAACATGTTTAAGATTGTCACATTCATCAAGATATGATTTTAAAGTGGACACCATGTGCGCTGCTCGGATGTATTGTCCTTTAACTATCCACCCTCTCTTGTTTGAGTGGATGTGCAGTGGAAAACTGTAGGAAGCTGTTGGAGTGAGTCTGTTTTCTAAAAATCTTTGATAAAAGTCTCCTGATTTGGGTATCTTTCATGAACCAGACATCTAAAAATGTTATGTTGAAATTGTCAGTGTTGTGGGTAAATTTTAAAAAATCCATAGTAGTGTTAAAGTAGGAGACAAATTCATCAAATTTTTTTTTGGCCCATCCATAAAATAAATAAATCATCTTAAAAAGTGGGTGTAAACTTTGCAGAAAGAAAAGTATGAAGACACAAAAGCATACAACTTTTCCCATTCAAAAACAACTATATTTGCATATAACAAGCTGCTCCCATTGCCACACCTTCTTGTTGTAAGTAAATTTCCTTATCAAAGAGTATAAAACTATTTTTATTACCATTTTAATCAACTGTGTGAAGACATTTACATCATTATGTTCAACTCCTTTCTCATGCAAATATTTCCCAAACCATTCCATGCCTATATCATGTGGAATCACTGAATATAGGTTTTGGATATCAGTGATAATAAATAGATATGTCTCTTTAAAGGATGTATCATTATTTATTTCTAAAATTTCCCAAGAATCTCTACAAATACGTGGTTCATTAAAAACAAATTCTTTTAATTTTGTATCCAGAAACTTGGCTATAGGGTGTGCAGTAGATTTTTTTGCATCTACAGTGGGACGCATTGGGGTTTGATGAATGTCTTTATGTAATTTGGGGAGACCAGACATGACTGGAATCATAAGGTAATGTTCAGAAAGGTAATTGTATTAATCTATTGTAACAGAGCCTTCAGTTAATGCATCTTAAAGTTCATTCCTAATTTTGCTGTAGGCTCTATTCAGTTCATTAATGATATCTTTTGTGTAAGATTTACTATTTAAGATTTCCTGCATTTTACTAGAATAATCTAGGTTGTTCATTATGACTACCCCCCCCCCCCCCCCCAGTCAGGCTTCATTATCCTTGCTGCATTAAATTTTTGCTCGACTTCTTTTTAAAGATTAATTTCAGTTGTGTCAAGGATGTTCTTCATGTTTCACTGTTGCAGTCATCACACTGAGGTTATCTGCCTGCAGGTCGCCCTCAGTTGGGCTGAATACCAGAGACTTTATATTTATGCGTTGGTTGCTGTCGCTTCAGGACTGACGTTTGGTCATCAGGGGTATAAAAACAGGCAGCCGATGCCACTACATCAGTCTTTCTTGCTGAGGAGCCCGAAGCAGAAGTAGTTCGCACGCGTGCCGGTTGGCCGCTACCTGACTTTTTGTTTCCGAATTGAATAATCCTGAAGTCTTCTAAAGCGAAGTACCCCATTGGAGATCCTTTTTTCTTGCTCTAACCGATGTCAGAAAAAGTTAACAATTGTCTCGCCTAAGGAAAGCAAATACCACATCGAGATTTCCATTATTACTGCGTCACCTGTTTAGGCCCAGACCATTACGTACCTCGCTGTCTGGTTTGTGCATTGTTCAACGCCTGAACTATTTGTCGTTGGGCCCTTATTGTCGCTAAATACTTTCGTTCTCAATCTCCGTATTCCAAAATGGCTTCAGTAACCTATCCGACTACCGATCTTCTGAAAAAAACATAAGGATAAAGTCAGAGAGAGACTACATAGGTCCAAACCTGCCGACGACTCTTCCGTTAAGCTAGTCGCCAGTTTGCTGGTACTCAGTGAGGTGCTTTTGCAGCCCCTGATGCCGGATTTGATGGATTTGCTGGCCTCTACCGAGACCCGTTCGGAGTCCGGTGTGCTGCGAGACTCTTTTTTTTTTTTTTAACTACAGAACCTGCGGTTGTTTCTACCTTGGATGGCTCCGGAGCTGCTGTGCAGGCACTGGCTTGCGAGGAAGTTTTTCACATTACCGAAATTTGACACATACTGACGACTTATTTCGCATCTTCAGTTCTGTATAAAACTACAAAGTTTCTAAGGCCAAGAGTACGAGCTACGCCTAAAAACGACGACCCAAACTCAAGCACCTGCTTCCTTGCCACATCAAATGCTTAAAATGGCAGAAGACCTGATTATGCTGATTAGGGGAAACCAGCCTTCCCCTGCTAAAAGAAAGAGACCTGTCCCCAGCAGCTTTAACAGACCAAGAGTCTGATGACTCTGAGGTTTCTGAATATGAAGACATGCCTTTATCTGCTTATGAGGATTCAGATGCAGAGGACTCCATTCCCCCTGCTTCCCCTCCAGAGGATTTTTTTCTTTTGGGGAAACCCTACATATTTTAAGAGAGCTTTCCCACTGGGAATGCCAGAATTATCCTCAGTCCAAAAAGAGACTCAGAGTATTTTTAGATTTGCAACAACATAGACCTTTAGCCATCCCTCCTGATGTTCATCGTGTTTCACTGTTGCAGTCATTACACTCAGGTTATCCTGCTGGCAGGCTACCCGCAGTCTGCCTGAATTCCAAAGTCCTGGTTCGGCATCGGTTGCTGTCGCCTTTTCCCTGACGTCAGTGCGCCATGGGTATATAAGATGCAGCCGACGCCATTTTCTTCCATCTTTCTTGCCGCGTGGTGCCCAAAGCAAAAGCAGTTCGCAAGTGCCGGTCGGCCAACTCCTGAGATTTTCAAAACTGAATTTCAGATCCGAAGTCTTCAATAAAGCTAAGTACCCTGTTGGGGAAACTTTTTTCTTGCTCCAGTCCGATGTCAGAAAAAAGTTAACAATTGTATTTCTTGTGGGAAGCAAATACCTCATAAGGATTTTCATTCTTACTGTATTCCTTGCCTAGGCGCTGACCACGAAGTTGCTAGTTGTCGGTTTTGTGCTAGATTTAATCAACGCACTATTAGCGTTGTGACCTTCACAGTAAGACGCTGTCCGGTTTGATTCTCAGCTAGAGCGTCTTCTGCGTGGAGACTTGCATGAATGGGTGTACCTTCGTTTAAGGTTGTGCATCAGGGCTGGTAACTCGGCACGTAAAAATGAATTACCAATCATTAGCGGACCGGAGTTCCGCTGTGGCGACCCCTAACCGGGAAAAGCCAAAAGACACAACAACAACAACGATTTTGCATTTCATTACTTTGGCCGAAGTTTTAACTATATAATGCCATGGAAACAGCCGACTACTGGAGTTCACAAAAAATGCAAAGAAAAACCGAGGTCCAAAACCAACGACGAAGCCTCTTCTAGGCCAGTCGCCGCTTCTCAGTGAGGCGCTTTCGCAGCCCTTGACACCCGCTACCTCAGAGCCACAGGCCGCCACCGACGTGGAGACAACTAGGCCTCTGGATACTCAAGGTATTGGGCCTTCGGAAACTAATCCCTCAGATGTGTCTGGAGCCGCTGAGCAGGCATCGGCTTCTGAGAGCGTTTTCAGACCTACACAGCTTTATATCAAGCCAACTTCAGCATCCAAGACAAAGACTAAAACAGCTTTAAAGACAAGGAAAACAAGTACAACATTCTCCAGGACAGACTTTCATGCCTAAGAAACAGATGCTCAAAATGGCCGAAGACGTAATTACTTTGATCAGGGATTCCCATCCCCCTCCTGTTAAGAGGCCTAGGCAAGACACTGAATATGATTCCTCATATAGGTTTCCATTTCCTCTGACTCCTCTTCAGAACAGGGATACTCTCTTCCTCCCTATGAGGATTCTGATGCTGAAGAATCTATTCCTTCAGCTTCTCCTCCTGAGGATTACTCCTTTGGGGAAACCCTGCATACCATGAGGGAGCATTTCCACTGGGAGAGCCAAGATTACTCAGAATCTAAGAAAAGGCTCAGAGACTGTCTCCTGACTCTTTACCTCCTGCACCTGTTAAGCCAGACAGATACTACATGGTTCCAGATTCTCATAAATTTCAATATAAAAACCCTGCTGCTGACCCAGAAACTATATCTCAGGGTCCCAAAGGGGTCAAGGCCTCTACTGCAAAAAACCCTGTCCCCTCAGATTGGGATTCAAGGGCACTGGACAGATGGGGGGAAAAAAGTTTACACTTCTGCTGCCGTGGCTGTAAGGGCTTTAAATTGTCAGTTTCACATGCTTAAATATCAGCAATACTTAATGTCATTGCTAAAACAGAAAATGTTGACAAATTCTGAATGTTCTGAGAACAAGGAAATGCAGGATTTATTGCATGCAGCTGAACAAGTGTGAAAGCATACTTTGCAATGTGGTTTTGATTCACTGGAGGCCTCTTGCAGGGCCGCTGTTACAGGTTCTGTTATTAGAAGGCATGCTTGGTTAAAGGAGCAGAATCTCCCTGATCATGTTAAAGCAAAATTATTGGATGCTCCATTACAGCAGGATACTTTGTTTGGTGTTAAGGCAGAAGAGGTGTCGAAGAAAATGGAGGATAAAGCTAAATCTATGCAGACAGTAAAGGATTTCTTACAGGTACAGCCACCTAGATTTAGCAGGAACTGGCCTTCTAAGAATTGGTCCTTTCCAGTGACAGACAGACCACAAAGAGGCAGATACAGACACCCCAGAGGCAGACAACAGCCCCAGGGCTCATACAGGCCCAAACAATGGGGTGCTTGTACCTCCAAAAGCGGGGAAGACAAATCACAGCCATATAGGAAACAGTCCCAATGACTTCCCTCTGCCAATGCCAAGCACTTATCTTTTGGCAGCACCCTTAGGGGGAAAGCTAGCACTTTTTTCACAAAATTGGCACATGATCACCCAGGACAAATGGGTCTTAAATATAGTCTCTCATGGCTTCAGGTTCCACTTTCACACCCTTCCAAAGGCAAAGGTATGCCAGACCTGCCACACAATCAATGGGCAGAGGCACAAAAACAAATTTCATCTCTCATGGACATGAGGGTTATTCATCCAGTGCCACAACAAGAGCAGGGACAAGGATTTTACTCAAGACGTTTCTTAGTACCAAGAAAGGACAAAGCCTGGAGACCAATTCTGAACCTGTCTATTCTAAATACTTTTCTGGAAGTTCCAAAATTCAAAATGTTGACTCTGCAGCAGCTTCTGCCCATGCTGGGCAAGAAGGCTTGGCTTGTAACTTTGGACCTCAAAGAGGCATACCTGCATGTCCCAATCAGACAATCTTGCAGAAGATACCTCAGATTCATAGCTGGCTCAATGCACTACCAATTCTCTGCACTGCCCTTTGGCTTATCTACTGCGTCCAGATTCTTCACAAAATGCCTGGCACCAATAATTGCATTTTGCAGACAAAGAGGAATTCAAATATATCCCTACTTGGACAACTGCCTTATTCAAGCAGAGACCAAAGACATTCTTCTACAGCATCTGGCTTTTGTAAAAAGATTACTAATTTGCCTAGGGTACACAGTAAACGAAAAGAAATCAAAACTACTACCCTCTCAAGAGATAATATTCCTGGGTGCAAGCTTAAATACAACTGTCCAGATGGCTTATCTCATGCCAGACAAACAAAGGCAACTGAGTTCTTACTTCGAAAGCATGGCAACAAAGACCCAGTTATCTGCAAGAAAAATTCTGCAGGCTGTGGGCTACATGGCATCCTGCATTCTGCTAATTCCATATGCAAGACTACATATGAGGAAGCTACAATGGTATCTAAAAAGTGTTTGGACTCAACATTGCCACAGCCAGGAATCATTAATTTCACTCATTCCTTGCCTGCAACAGGAGTTTCGATGGTGGGCACAGGCCTGTCACCACAACAAGGGACAGCCATTCACTTTACCCACAGCCAGGCAAACACTAACAACAGATGCATCAGATTATGCCTGGGGGGGCCCACATGGCAGGAAAATGTATTCAGGGCACATGGCCCGCAAGCCAAAGGCATCTTCACATCAATCAAAAAGAGATGCTAGCTGTACAAAATGCCCTGACAGCCTTCAAGGACCTACTTCATCCAGGACAACTGCTGATAAAGACGGACAGTACTACAGTCATGTGGTACATAAACAAGCAGGGAGGCACACATTCTTACCCCCTCTGTAGACCAGCCATGATTTTGTGGAACGCAGCATTGACTTACCAAGTACATTTGCAAGCACAATTCCTGCCAGGAAAAACAAATACTCTGGCAGACGAACTAAGCAGAAACCTCATGGATCCTCACGAGTGGAAATTAGATCCACAAATCTTCACCATGATAACAAGGAAATGGGGATGCCCAGACATAGATCGATTTGCCTCCCCTCACAACTGCCAACTACAGAGATTCTGCACAAGGACTTATCACAAACAAGTATGGAAAGTGGATGCTTTGTCATTCAGCTGGAAAAACCTTACAGTATATGCCTTTTCTCCACTGCCTCTCCCTCCCCAAGGTACTCCTAAAGGTCAGGCAAGAGAAGCCACAAATGATTGTCCCAGATTGGCCACGCCAGCACTGGTATCCAATCCTAAGGAGCTTGTCTCAAGGCCAAGCCTGGACATTGTCTCAAATTCCTCATTTACTGACCCAACAAAACAATCACATCCTGTACAGCCAACTCAGAACCCTAAATCTGGCTGCATGGTGGATAGTGTAACCATTCAGAATACACCTCTCTCTAAAGCGGTTATGGATGTTATTTTGGAGGCCAGGAGGCCCAGCACCAGAAAATCTTATGCAGAAGAATGGAAGAGATTCTGTGCTTGGAACCAGGCACAAGGAATTGACATGCTTGTACCAAATATTCCTCAAATTTTACAATACCCGAGATGCTGGACAAAGGCCTATCCGTCTCATCAATTAAGATCCATGCCTCTGCCATTTCAGCTCATTACGATACGGACCCACCTACTTTTTCACATCCATTGCTTAGGCAGTACCTCAGAGGGGCCAAAAACATTAGACTTCCAAGGAGAGCACCAGTACCTGCATGGGACCTCAATTTTGTCTTAGAAAAACTCACACTGCCTCCTTTTGAGCCAACCAATACAGTTGAGATAAAATTCTTATCATGGAAAACAGCTCTGCTCCTAGCAATAACTTTAGCAAGAAGAGTCTCAAGAGTTACAGGCATTACTGGCTGTGGAACCTTTTATTATCTTCCATCCGGACAGGGTTTCTCTAAGGACAAACCCAACATTTATGCCTAAGGTGTGGTGTCCAGTGTGTCTCTTAACCAAAGCATTAATTTGCCTACTTTTTTCCAAACCCACAGAATAAAGGGGAGAGACTTCTGCATTCTTTGGACATACACAGACAGCTACGCTTCTACTTGGACAAAACTAAAGCTTTCAGAAAGACTGAGCAACTTTTAGTGGCATATGCTGCAGGATCACAAGGAAAGGCTATCTCAAAGCAGACTATTTCAAAATGGATAGGACACTGCATTAGTTTCTGCTATTCACAACATGGCAAATCAGTGGCTAAGGGCATTAGACGACATTCGACCAGGGCAGCAGCCACCTCAGCAGCCTTCCTCAGAGGAGTACCAACCAAGGACATTTTGGAGGCTGCAACTTGGACTTCAGTGCACACATTTACAAAGCACTACCACTTATCTCTTTACTCTAAATCCAGAGCAGGCATTGCCACTGCAGTTCTGCAGGGCCTCATAGCCACTCCTAATTCTATTTAGACCCAGCTGCCCAACCTCAGCTTTGGGATTCAACCCAAGGGTAATGACTGCAACAGTGAAACATGATGAACATAGTACAGTTGTGTACCTACCATAAATGTCGATGTTCGAGTGTATTCACTGTTGCAGTCCAGGTTACCCTCTCACCATCCCCCTTTCTTTGCTGGGACTTATCTGTACTTCTCTGTTCTATACAACTTATGTGGTGTATTTGCTTGTAGATGAATTTAATGTTTATTTTAGTGCATGCTTTTTATAAGCAATGTTTTTAGCCTACCCTTTTGGGGGCACCTGACATCTTGGGCAAGAAAAACTGAAGAAAATGGCGTCGGCTGCATCTTATATACCCCTGGCGTACTGACGTCAGGGAAGAGGCAATGGCAACCGACGCCGGACCATAACTTTGGAATTCAGGCCGACTGCGGGTAGTCTGCCAGCAGGATAACCCAAGTGTGTAATGACTGCAACAGTGAATACACTCTAACATCTACATTTATGGTAGGTACACAACTGTACTTTCTGGATGTTGTGGATGATGTCTCTATGGAATCCAGTCTAACTCCTGATACTTTACCCCCTGCTCCAAGGAAAAAACAGGTACTACAGAGTCCCTGACTCTCACACATTTCTTTTCAAAAATTCTACTGCTGACCCAGAGGTCATCTCCCAGGGGCCTAAAGGTATAAAAGCAACTACAGCTAAGAATCCCACCCTTTCAGACAGGGATTCCCGAGCTTTACACAGATGGGGTAAAAAAGTATACACCTTTGCATCTTTCGCCATTAGGGCATTGAATTGCCAGCTTCACATACTGAAATTCTAGCAACATATTATGGAACTTATCAAGCAAAAATGATCTACCTTTACAGACTGTGCAGAAAATAAAGAATTACAGGAGCTTATGCATTCTGCAAGCCAAGTCAGCAGGCATACCTTGTAATGTGGCTTTGACACCCTCGAAGCATCTTGAAGGGCAGCAGTCACTGGTTCTGTACTGAGAAGGTATGCTTGGCTTAAGGAGCAGACCTTGCCAGACCATGTCAAATCAACATTACTAGGTGCTCCTTTGAAAAAGGACAATCTGTTTGGCACCAAAGCAGAAGAGGTTCTAAAAGAGATGGAAGAAAAAGCCAAGCCTATGCAGACAGTTAAAGATTTTTTTTGCAAGTGCAGCCTCCAAGATTCAGTAGGCACTGCCCGTCAAAACATTGGTTCTTTCCAGCCCCCTCAAGGCCAATTCAAACTAGACCCAGGTCAAACAGACCCCCCTCCAGATTATAGTCTCAGGTTATGCAGAGATCTAAGCATTGGAGTACCTCCACTTCTAAAGCAGAGTACTAAGCCACCCCCTTATGGAAAGAATTCACAATGACTTCTCAACTCCATTACTCACCTCTGCCCATTTGCTCGTGCCCCTAGGAAAACTTGCCCGTCATGCAAAAGCTGGACCTCCATCACCAAAGACCGATGGGTCCTCAGCATTGTATCCTAGGGGTACAAATTTTACTTCCACTCACTGCCAACCCCAAAAGGATTCCCAGATCTTCCTCCAAACCAGTGGGCAGAGGCACAAAACCAAGTTCAATCCCTGCTCTCCCTAAGGGCAATTCAACCTGTTCTGCAGGTCAAGGGTTTTATTCCAGACTTTTCCTGGTACCCAGAAAAGAGGGCACTTTGCGCTCAGTCCTAGATCTTTCCATTCTAAACACCTTCCTGGTGGTACCAAAATTCAAAATGCTCACCCTTCAGCAGCTTCTTCCCATGCTGTCCAAAGATGCCTGGTTAGCCACCCTAGACCTAAAAGAAGCCTATCTGCACACCTCTATCACCACTCGTGCAGGAAATACCTATGTTTCAGAGCAGGATCTATGCATTATCAGTTCTTTGCACTTCCCTTTGGCTTGTACACTTCTCCCAGAGTTTTCACAAAATGCCTGGCTCCAGCCATTGCCTATTGCAGACAGAGAAATTTTTCAAATTTACCCTTACTTGGATGATTGCCTGATTCAGGCAGGCAGTCAAGAAAAGCTGTTGCAGCACCTGACATTTGTAAAGAGCCTTCTAACCTCCATGGGTACACTGCCAATGAAAAGAAATCAAAACTAGGCCCCAGTCAAAAGATTGTATTCCTGGGAGCAAGCTTGGACACAGCATCCCAGATGACATTCCTACTCCAGAAAAGCAAGCCTATCTAACAGGCTGCTTCTCTCAAATGGCCACCAGAACCCAGCACTGTGGCTCTCAACCAATCTATCCATTTGCCAACCTTCTTCCCTAACCCTCAAAGTAAAGGCGAAAGGATCCTGCACTCCTTAGACATGCACAGACAGCTCAGATCTACCTGGATAGGACTAAGCCCTTTAGGATATCTGACCAGTTACTAGTCAGTTTTGCACCAGGGGCAGAGGGCAAGGCCATTTCAAAACAAACAATTTTCAATTGGATAGCATACTGTATCCATTTCGGCTACAAACACCATGGGAAACCAACCCCTCAGGGGGTCAGAATGCATTTCACTAGGGCAGCTACTACCTCTACAACATTCCTCAGGGGAGTCCCTACCAGGGACATTCTGGAAGCTGCTACCTGGAGTTCTGTTCACACCTTCATCAAGCATTACCACCTGCCTATCTTTTCCAAATCCAGGGCAGGTTTTGCAACAGCAGTCCTGCAGGGCATACTAGCCAGCCCCAACTCTTCTTGACTGCCTCCACCCATTCTTCAGCCTTGGGGAATCTACCCAAGTGGGATGACTGCAACAGTGAAACACGAAGAACATAGTACAGTTGTGTGCACTTACCATAAATGTAGATGTTCGAGTGTATTCACTGTTGCAGTCCTGGCTTCCCTCCCTCCATCCTTCTTGTCTGTCTCTCTCTCTCCTCTCTGTGGCTATTACTCACCTCTTACAGGGCTATTGGTATTTACTTTTTATTGGTGGTGTTTTCCCACCATAACATAGCTCCCTATTTGGGGGGGGGGGGCTCCTGACATTTGGGGAAAGAAAAACTAATGTAATGGTGTTGGCTGCCTGTTTTTATACCCCTGATGACCTGACGTCAGTCCTGAAGCGACAGCAACCAACGCAGAAATACTAAGTCTCTGGTATTTGGGCCAACTGAGGTCTACCTGCAGGCAGATAACCCAAGTGTGATGACTGCAACAGTGAATACACTCAAACATCTACGTTTATGGTAAGTGTACACAACTGTACTTTGTGACAACTTTTCCCTCTTTGGTTTACACACATTGTGAATATCAAATTCATATAATTTCTCCTAATGAATGATAGGATGGAAAGTTATAAGTACTCAATATGGTTAAATGTTTCACAAAACTATTTAGGTTGTGGTTTTGAAACAACACATTAAAGTTCAATTTCCTAGTATACTGCTTTAAGTCCATTAAAACAGATGCAACATCAATAGGTTTGTAAGGCACAAATGTGAAGCCCTTTGAAAACAAGTCACGATGCTTTGCATTGACATTAAATGTAGAAAAATTAAAAACATTAAAATCGCCTGTAGTGGTGGTGGAATGAAGAAGTACAGGAGAGTATACAGAGAAAGAGGTTGGCGAAGAAGTGGGCTTATCAGAGAGATGAAGAAAGTAGACAAGAGTATAAGGAGATGAGGTGCATGGCAAAGAGAGAGGTGGTGAAGGCTTAGATTATGGCGTATGAAGAGTTGTATGAAAGATTGGACACTAAGGAGGGAGAAAAGGACCTGTACCGATTGGCTAGACAGAGGGACCGAGCTAGGAAAGATGTGCAGCAGGTAAGGGTGATAAAGGATAATGAGGGAAACGTACTCGCATGCGAGGAGAGTTTGTTGAGCAAATGGAAAGAGTACTTTGAGGGGTTCATGAATGAAGAGAATGAGAGGGAGAGAAGGTTGGATGATGTGCAGATAGTGTGCAGATAGTGAATCATGAAGTGCAGTGGATTAGCAAGGAGGAAGTAAGGATAGCTATGAAGATGATGAAGAATGGAAAGGCTTTTCGTCCAGGTGACATACCTGTGGAAGCATGGAGGTGTTTAGGTGAAATGGCAGTGGAGTTTTTAACTAGATTGTTTAATGAAATCTTGGAAAGTGAGAGGATGCCTGAGGAATGGAGAAAGTGTTTTGGTACCGATTTTTAAGAATAACTGTGATGTGCAGAGCTGTAGTAACTACAGAGGGATTAAACTGATCAGTCACAGCATGAAGTTATGGGAAAGAGTAGTGGAAGCTAGGTTAAGAAGGGAGGTGATGATTAGTGATCAGCAGTATGGTTTCATGCCAGGAAAGAGCACTACAGATGCTATGTTTGCTCTGAGAGTGTTGATGGAGAAGTACAGAGAAGGTCAGAAGGAGTTGCATTGTGTCTTTGTGGGCTTAGAGAAAGCATGTGACAGGGTGCCTAGAGAGGAGTTGTGGTATTGTATGAGGAAGTCTGGAGTGTCAGAGTAGTATGTAAGAGTGGTACAGGATATGTACGAGGGTAGTGTGACAGCGGTGAGGTCTGCGGTGGGAGTGACGGATGCGTTTAAGGTGGAGGTGGGATTACATCAAGGATCAACTCTGAGCCCTTTCTTATTTGCAATGGTGATGGACAGGTTGACAGACGAGATCAGACAGGAGTCCCCGTGGACTATGATGTTTGCAGATGACATTGTGATCTGTAGTGAGAGTAGGGAACAGGTGGAGGAGACCCTGGAGAGGTGGAGATATGCTCTAGAGAGAAGAGGAATGAAGGTCAGCAGGACTAAGACAGAATATATGTGTGTGAATGAGAGGGAGGATAGAAGAATGGTGAAGATGCAGGGAGTAGAGGTGGCGAAGGTGGATGAGTTTAAATACTTGGGATCAACAGTTCAGAATATTGGTGAGTGTGGAAGAGAGGTGAAGAAGAGAGTACAGGCAGGATGGAGTGGGTGGAGAAGAGTGTCGGGAGTGATTTGTGACGGACGAGTACCAGTAAGATTGAAAGGGAAGGTCTACAAGAGGGTAGTGAAACCAGCTATGTTTTATGGGTTGGAGACAGTGGCATTGACAAAAAGGCAGGAGTCAGAGCTTGATGTGGCAGAGTTGAAGATGTTAAGATTTGCACTGGGTGTAACGAGGATGGACAGGATTAGGAATAAGTATATTAGCGGGTCAGCCCACGTTGGAAGGTTTGGAGACAAAGCCAGAGAGGCAAGATTACTTTGGTTTGGACGTGCTGAGGAGGGATGCAGAGTATATTTGGAAAAAGATGCTAAGGGTGAAGCTGCCAGGTAACTGAAAAAGAGGAAGGCCTAAGATAAGGTTTATGGATGTGGTGAGAGAGGACATACAGGTGGTTGGTATGACAGAGCAAGATGCAGAGGACAGGAAGAAATGGAAACAGGTGATCCACTGTGGCGACCCTTAACGGGAGCAGCCGAAATATGAAGAAGAAAATCGCCTGTAGTGTTTGTTGGAGTTGAAACATATTTTTGTTATTCCTATTACTCTTTCAAATCTGCTTTTGTTAGACTGTTTAGCCCTCTGCTGAAGGGTGAAAAGGGTTATAGATGTATACCTCTTGCTAAATCTGCACAAACCTCTATTTCCCAGAAGCCTCCTTTTCAGGACAAGCCATGTTCTATTTAACAATTTTCCTTTTTCCTCTTTCCTCAGCATGTTCCCTTGTCCCTTCGTCTTTCCCTGTCCCTTCCAAATTGGTTAAAGATCACAGCAGATTCTTGTTTTCTATCCATTATCTGTCAGGGGTGTTTCATGGTTTGGAAATCTCTTCCTCTTTTACTGGGCATTCCTCAACCTCCTTAAATTGCTTCCTCTCTTTTCAGACGTGCTTCATTCTTTTTGAACCATGGCACCATTCAAGCTGCGCCCCCTATTCAGGAAGGGAGTTATATTAGAGATTGTTTCTGCTTCCTAGGCAAGAGGGGGCTGGAACTTATTGGTGAATACTGACAAAGGGACCAATGTATTGGGAGTAAATCACTAGAGAAAGTGTAAGGTAATAGAATGGAAGACACCAAGAACTTATGTGGACTGTTGGTTATTGATTGCCTTCCCTGTCAAGGATTGATATCAGAGTATAGACAAAGAGAAAGAAACAGGGAGGTCCTAAATGAAAGACCAGTACTGGTAGAGTTTTTATTAGAATCTGGAAAAGAAGTTGCAGTGAAGAAAGGAATAATTAATAGAGCATGTAAAATATTGCTTGACAACTATAAGAATCAATCATATGAGATTAGAAAGGATTGGGAAGAGTGATAAGGTATGTCTTCCAAATATGCAACAAAGTCTAAATGATTAAGGATATTTGCATGGAAGTGTTTACATAAGTATTTTTATACCCCAAGTAGACTCCAAATATTTTTTTTCTCAGGTCAACAGCAAATATTAGAGGTGTGATGGGAATAAAGAGGTAACTGGGAACATAATATCTGGGAGTGTAATGAGTTGGCAAACTTTAGATTCCCTGCAGACTGCTCTGTTGGAGATGCTGAGTGAATTGGTGTAACTAAGGGAATGATTTTATTTAGTTATGATACAGAATTAGAATTGCCTAGACACAGTGAGGCCTTGCTGAGTCCAATTATGGTGGCTGCCAAAAAATGCAATTACTAGAAAATGGAAATCAAAGTCTAAACCAACTTTACTTGAAGCAGCGAAGATAGTAACAGAGATAAAACAACTGGAGTTGGGATCTTTGGAAAAGGATAGGGGCAAATTACATAGAAAAAAAAGGAAAATGTGGGATCAGTACATGCAGAGGAGGAACAAGCTTTAAAAGAAGGCAGGATTTGAATGATATGTGTAACTGTTGACTGACTTGACTGTGTATGTAAGTGATGTATAATGTTTGCAGGTACAGTTTGTCTACATAGTTTGTAATGTATAATGTTTGCAACTGAGATTGTGTTGGCATGGTTTATTTTCATTTATATAAATGTAAGGTTGCCTATGTCATATGTGATAATTTAATAAAGATGTTTCTTGGTTAAAAAGAAAGTCTCTGCTTCCCAGGAAGGAGGACAACTTGGAGACCAGTTGTGGACCTTTCTCAGGTCCACACCTTTCTCAAGGATCCCTCCTTTCAGATGTTGTTTCTTTAAACTTTATTTCCTGTTCTTCTTCTGCATGCTTTTGTAGTCCATCTGGATTCAAGGATGCCTACCTTCATATCCCCATCCATCCCTTTTTCAGGAAATTTTTGCATTTCTCTGTTTCTTCCTTGCATTTTCAGACGTTCTTCGTGTTTCACTGTTGCAGTCATTACATTTGCGTTATCTGCTTGCAGTAGCCCTCAGTCGGCCTGATTAACAAAGTCTTGGGTCCTGCGTCAGTTGCTGTCCCTTCTTTCATGACGTGAGGTCGTCAGGGGTATAAAACATGCAGCCGACGCCATTACATTAGTCTTTCTTTTTGTACTTTATTTAATCAGCGCACTATCCGTCGTCTGTATATTTTCGCATCTAATATTTCAGTTCTCGGTTTAATTATCTAGAAATGTCATCGGTTAGCTGTCCGACTACCGGGATTCCGAAAAAAACGCAAAGATAAAGACAGAGACAGGCTGCCTAGGTCCAAAGCTGCCGACGACGCTTCTCCGAAGCTGTCGCCAGTCCGCTGGTACTCAGTGAGGCGCTTTCGCAGCTCCTGATACCCTCTACGTCTGATTTGCAGGTCTTTACTGAGACCCATTCAGAGCCGGTATGCTGCGAAATGCTTCAACTGGGAACCTGCGGATGTCCCTACCTTGGGTGGGTCCAGAGCCGCTGTGCAGGCACCGGCTTCTGAAGGTGTATTCAGGCCTACGGACTTTCATATTAAATTGACGCCCCCTTCTTCATTTAGGCCTAAATCTCAAACCATGCCTAAGAAACTGACGTCCAGGCAGCATGCTCAGGCCTCTGTGCCTAAAAAAACAAATGATAAAAATGGCTGAAGATCTTATTACTTTAATCAGGGGGAAGCCAATATCCCCCTTCTAAGAGACCTAAGACTGAAGTTGTTTATGAATCTTCTGACCAGGTTTCTGAAATTTTTGTTTCCTCTGATGACCAGGATTTACCCTTATCTACCTATGGGGATTCTGATGCTGAGGTCTCTATTCCCTCTGCTTCCCCCCCAGAGGATTTCTCCTTTGGTGAAACCTTGCATACTCTCAGGGAGCATTTTCATTGGGAAAGTCGGGATTTCTCTGATTCTAAAAAAGAGGCTCAGGGACTTCTTACTCCTGCCCCAGCACAGGCCTTTAGCTATACCTCCTGTACTGGACATTGTTGATGATGCCTTTTCGGAATCTAGCATGACCCCTGACTCTTTACCTCCTGCTTCCAGAAAACCTGATGGGTATTACAGTGTTCCTGACTCTCACAAGTTCCTTTTCAAAAATCCTACTGCGGATCCTGAAACCACATTACAGGGACCCAAGGCCATTAAAGCTACTACTGCCAAAATTCCTACCCCCTCTGATAGAGACTCCAGGGCGCTAGATAGATGGGGTAAAGAAGGTATACACTTCTGCAAATTTGGCCATTAGGGCCTTGAATTGCCAGTTTCATATGTTAAAGTATCAGCAGCATATTATTGTATTGCTTAAACAGAAAATGAAGTTGATTCCTGATTGTGCTGAAAATAAGGATTTGCAGGATTTAATGCATTGTGCTGAACAAGTTGGTAAACATACATTGCAATGTGGTTTTGATTCACTAGAGGCATCTTGCAGGGCTGTGGTAACTGGGTCTGTATTTAGAAGGCATGCTCGGCTTAAGGAACAATCCTTGCCAAATCATGTTAAAGCGAAATTACTGGATGCTCCCTTAAATCAGGACCGCCTGTTTGGCAACAAGGCAGAAGTAGTTCTTAAAAAGATGGAGGAATAAGCTAAATCTATGCAAACTTCTAAAGATTTTTTACAAATACAATTTCCAAGATTTAGTAGGCATTGGCCTTCTAAGAATTGGTCCTTTCTTGCCTCTTCCAGACCTTCTCAGTCCAAACCCAGCTCCAGCAGGGCACCCAGGCTTCAGTCCCAGGGGACGCACAGGACTAAGCAGTGGGGGGGCCTTCACTTCTAAATCTGGGAGTAATAAAACTCCCCCTATGGTATAATGTCTCATTGACTTCTTTTTAAAACTTCCAAGCACTTCTCAACTGACTGCCCCCTTTGGGGGAAAGATTGCACTTCATGCAAAGAACTGGGGACTCATTACCCAGGACAATTGGATTTTACATATAGTGTTCCAAGGATACAGATTTCACTTCCACACATTACCAACTCCAAGTGGTTCGCCAGATCTACCTCCAAATCATTGGGCAGTGGCCCAAAAGCAAGTACTCTCTCTCTTAAGCATAGGACTGTTCAATTCGTACCAGAATAGTAAAAGGGACAAGGTTTCTACTCAAGATTTTTCCTGGTACCCAGAAAAGACAATTCATGACGTCCTATCCTGGACCTGTCTACTCTAAACACCTTTTTGGTGATTCCAAAATTCAAGATGCTGACTCTTCACCAGTTGCTTCCTATGCTAAGCAGAGATACCTAGTTGGCAGCACTAGTTTTAAAGGAAGCATACCTGCACATCCCAGTCAGGGAATCTTGCAGAAGATACCTACGCTTCAAAGCAGGCTTACACGCACTATCAGTTCTCTGCACTGCCCTTTGGATTATTTACTGCACCCAGGGTATTCACAAAGTGCCTAGCTCCAGTCATTGCATTTTGCAGACAAAGAAATATTCAAATATACCCATACCTGGACAATTCTCTAATTCAGGCAGAAAACCAGGAAATACTTTTTAATCATTTGGCTTTTATACAAAGGGTGGTAACTTGTCTGGGGTACACCATAAACGAAAAGAAATCACACCTGGTACCCTGTCAACAAATTATATTGTTGGGAGCAAGCTTGAATACAACTTCCCAGATGGCTTTCCACATGCTAGAGAAACAAATTCACTTGACAACCTACGTCAAACAAGTGGCCACAGAAACCGTATCTGCAAGGCAAATATTACAAGCCTTGGGGTTCATGGCCTCCTGCAGTCTTCTAATTCCATATGCAAGACTGCATATGAGGAAACTACAATGGTATCTAAAAGGCCTATGGTGTCAATATTCTCAGGATCTAGAAGCAATGATTCCTATCATTCCTTGCCTACGTTTAGAATTCCTTTTGGTGGGCAGAGGTCTGCCACCAAAACAAGGGACTACCATTCACACTACCCCCTGCTGCCCAAACCCTAACAACAGACGCATCAGAATATGCATGGGGGCGCACCTGGCAGGGAAGTGCATTCAGGGCAAATGGAACGCAATTCAAATGCACCTTCACATCAGTCATAAAGAAATGTTAGCTTTACAGAATGCTCTGACAACCTTCAAGGACCACATTCTTCCAGGACAATTAATGTTAAAGATGGACAACACCACTGTTATGTGGTACATAAACAAGCAGGGGGGGGGTACACATTCTTACCCCCTCTGTAGACTAGCCATGGCATTGTGGAACACAGCCTTGAGCTACTAAGTGCATCTGCAAGCTCAATTCCTGCCAGGAAAACTAAATACACTGGCAGACGGACTAAGCCGAAACCTCATGGACAAGCAAATGGGGGGAGCCCAGATATAGACCTTTTTGCCTCCCCCCAGAACTATCAATTGGAAAAATTTTGCACAAGGACTCCCCACAGAGAAGCTTGGAAAAGTGGGTGTTCTGTCCTTCAGCTGGACAAACCTATCAGTTTATGCCTTTGCTCCTCTGCCTCTACTCTCCAAAGTACTAGAAAAGCTCAAACAAGACACACCAAGGATGATTTTGATTGCACCAGACTGGCCACGCCAACACTGGTACCCCCGCCTGCGCAGTGTTTCACTGTTGGGCCCCATGGCACCTTCCTCAGACTCCTACCCTGCTGTCTCAGCAGGAGAACCAGATTCTGCACCCTCAGCTTCAAACACTTAACCTAGCAGCCTGGCTAATTACCTAAGCTCTCCTTTACCATCCCTCAGTAAACCAGTGATGGATGTCATTTTAGAGGCAAGGAGGCCCAGTACTAGAAAATCTTATGCTGAAAAATGGAAAAGATTCTGTGCCTGGAATCAATCTCAAGGGATGAGCACAGCAGTGCCCTATTTATCTCCAATTGTACAATACTTAACTGAGATGCTTCACAAGGACCTGTCTTTTTCCCTCAATAAAAATTCACACCTCAGCCATTTCAGCTCATTATAACACAGAACCCCTCCCCCTCTTCTTTCATCCACTGCTCAAGCAGTTCTTCAGAGGGGCCAAAAAATTTAAGACCCCCCCTCCCCCCAGGAAAGCTCCAACTCCAGCCCGAGACCTTAACTTTGTATTGGAGAAACTCACCCTTCTTGTTTTTGAGCCAGCTGCTACTGCAGTTTTAAAATTTCTTTCTTGGAAAACAACTTTCCTTTTAGACATCACTTCAGCAAGAAGGGTATCTGAATTACAGGCCCTTATAGCAGTGGAGCCTTTCATTATCTTTCATGCGGACAGGGTTTCCCTCAGGACCAATCCCTCTTTCATGCCAAAGGTGGTATCCAGTGTGGCCTTTAATCAGTCCATTCATTTGCCAACCTTCTTTCCTAATCCACATAACAAAGGGGAATGGATACTGCACTCTTTAGATATGCACAGACAACTTAGATTCTACTTGGACAGGACTAAACCTCAAAGGAAATCTGAGCAATTGTTGATGGCATTTGCTGCAGGGACAGAGGGAAAGGCTATTTCAAAGCAAACCATCTCCAAATGGATAGGCAATTGCATTAATTTCTGCTATAAGCACCATGGAAAACCTATCCCACAGGGGATCAGACCCCACTCAACCAGGGCTGCATCTACCTTTACAGCCTTTCTCAGAGGCGTACCTTCCAGGGACATCCTATAAGCTGCTACCTGGAGTTATTTACATACTTTCACCAAGCATTACCACTTGCCAATTTTTTCTAAATCCAGAGCTGGCTTTGCCACTGCAATTTTGCAGGGCCTTATAGCTGGTCCTAATGCTATCTAAATTCCTCCTCCCATTCTTAGCTTTGGAAATCTACCCAAATGTAATGACTGCAGCAGTGAAACACGAAGAATATAGTACAGTTGTGTACACTTACCATAATGTAGATGTTAGATTGTATTCACTGTTACAGTCCTGGTTACCCTCCCTTCAGCCCCCTGACTTCTTTTGGCTATACCTCTTCTCTCCTTTTCAATGATTACAAGCTTTTTGGTGTATTTACTTTTTTTGTTGGAGGTATAACCTTGTATATTTATAGATTTAATTGCTTCTCATTAGGGGGGCATCTTACATCTGGGGCAAGAAAAACTGATGTAATGACGTCGGGTGCATGTTTTATACCCCTGACGTAATGGAAGAAGAGACAGCAACCGACGTAGGACCCAAGACTTTGTTAATCAGGCCGACTGAGGGCTACTGCAAGCAGATAACCCAAATGTAATGACTGCAACAGTGAATTCACTCAAACATGTACATTTGTGGTAAGTGTAAACAATTGTACTATTTCCATTCTTACTGTGTCATCTGTTTAGGCCCAGACCACGACGTCCCTCGCTGTTGGTTTTGTGCCTTATTCAACGCCCGAAGTATTCGTCGGGCTATTTTTGTAGTTAAATACTTTCGATGTTCTTTGTGTTTCACTGTTGCAGTCATTACATTTGGGGTAATCTGTTGGCAGGTTGCCCTTATTCGGCCTGAATATCAAAGTCTTGGGTCCTGCGTCGGTTGCTGTCTCTTCTTCCTTGACTTCAGGTCGTCAGGGGTATAAAACAGGCAGCTGACGCCATTTTTTGTTGTCTTTCTTGCCACGCGGTGCTCGAAGCAGAAGCAGTTTGCAAGTGCCAGTCGGCCGACTCCTGAAATGTTCGAATTCGAGTTTCAGAACCGAAGTCTTCAATTAAAGCTAAGTATGCCGTTGGGGAAACTTTTTCTTGCTCCATACCAATGTCAGTAAAAGTTAATTGCATTACTTGTGGGAAGCAAATACCTCATAAGGATTTTCATTTGTACTGTATTCCTTGCCTAGGCCCAGATCATAACGTGCCTTGCTGTCAGTTTTGTGCTAGATTTAACCAACACAGTATTAAGTGTCGGTATGTCTTTGCTTCAAAATATTTTGGAAACAGATTTAACTATCCTGAAATGTCATTGGATAACAATCAGACTACCAGAGTTCACAAAAAACGCATAGAAAAGGACAGAGACAGACTGTCGAGGTCCAAAACAGACGACAAAGCTTCCCCTAAGCCAGTCGCTGGTTTGCCAGTACTCAGTGAGGTGCTTTCGCAGCCCCTGATGCCCACTACTTTCGAGTCGCAGGCCTCTACCAAGACGCATGTGGAGTCTGGCACACCGCATGATTCTCAAAGTATTGTACCCTCGAATCTCTCTCCCTCGGATGGGTCTGGAGCCGCTGAGCAGGCACCGGCTTCTGAGGGTGTCTTCAGGTCTCAGCATTTCTATATAAAACTGACGCCAGCTTTAAAAACCAAGACAAAAGCATCTTCTAAGGCTAAAAAAACGATGTATGAGCCACGTGCTCAGGCCTCTATGCCCAAAAGCAGATGATCAAAATGGCTGTAGACCTAATTACCTTGATCAAGGGTTTTACTCAAGACTGTTCTTGGTACCCAGAAAAGACAATGCCTGGCGCCCAATACTGGATTTATCAATTTTGAACACATTTTTGGACATACCAAAACTCAAAATGCTAACTTTGCAGCAGCTTCTGCCTATGCTGGGCAAGAAAGCTTGGCTAGTGACTCGACTTAAAAGAGGATTACCTGCATATTCCAATAAGGGAGTCATGCAGAAGATACCTCCGCTTCAAGGCTGGTTTTATGCATTACCAATTCTCTGCACTGCACTTTGGCTTATCTACTGCGCCCAGGGTCTTTACAAAATGCCTGGCACCAGTAATTGTATTTTGCAGACAAATAAGTATACAAATCTATCCTTACTTGGACGACTGTCTCATTCAAGCAGAAAACAAGAACATTCTTCTTCAACATCTGTCGTTTGTTAAAAGGCTTCTAACATGCCTAGGGTACACGATAAACGAAAAGAAATCACAACTGGTTCCCTCTCAAAAGGTAACATTCCTGTGTGCAGGCTTGACTACAACTGCCCAGATGGCTTACCTTATGCCAGACAAACAAAGGCAACTGATATTTACTTCAAACAGATTGCAACAAAAACCCAGTTATCTGCAAGACAAATTCTGCAGGCTTTGGGGTTCATGGCATCCTGCATTCTACTGATTCCATATGCAAGACTGCATATGAGGAAGTGACAGTGGTACCTAAAAAGTTTATGGAGTCAACATTGCCACAGTCTGGAAACAATGATTCCTCTCATTCCCTGCCTACAACAGGAGTTTCTTTGGTGGGCAGAGACATGTCACCAGAACATGGGACGTTCTTTCACTCTACCCCCTTGCCAACCAAACCCTAACTACAGACACATCAGACTATGCTTGAGGGGCCCATCTGGCGGGGAGATGCATTCAGGGCATATGGAGCCCAAAACAAATGCATCTGCATATCAACCAGAAAGAGATGTTAGCTGTTCTGAATGCCCTGACAGCCTTCAAGGACTTACTTCATCCAGAACAACTACTGATAAAGATGGACAACACCACAGTTATATGGTACATAAACAAGCGGGGGCACATTCCTATCCCCTTTGCAGACTAGCCATGGCATTGTGGGACACAGCCTTGACTTACCAAGTACATCTTCAAGCTCAATTCCTGTCAGGAAAACAAAATACTCTGGCGGACGACCTAAGCAGAAACCTTATGGACCCTCACGAGTGGAAACTGGATCCACAAGTCTTCAGCATGATAACAAAGAAATGGGGGAGCCCGGACATAGATCTATTTGCCTGTCTCCAGAATTATCAACTGGACAAATTCTGCACAAGGACTTATCACAGGCAAGCATGGAAAGTGGATGCCCTATCCTTCAGTTGGAAAAACCTATCAGTCTACGCTTTTCCTCCTGTGCCTCTTCTGCCCAAGGTCCTATTAAAGGTCAGACAAGAAAAAACAAAAATGATTCTAATTGCTTCGGACTGGCCTCGCCAACACTGGTACCCAATCCTAACGAATATGTCTCAACTCCCTCCTTGGTACTTTCCTCAAATACCACATCTGCTGTCTCAGCAGAACAATCAAATCCTGCACAGTCAGCTCCAAACTCTGTACCTGGCAGCATGGCCGATCATGTAGTTATTCAAACAACACCTCTCAGTAAATCTGTGATGGATGTCATTTTGGAAGCCAGAAGCCCTAGTACTAGAAAATCTTATGCTGATAATTGGAAGAGATTCTGTGCTTGGAACCAAGCACAAGGAACTGACACAGCAAAGCCAAATATTCCTCAGATTTTACAATACTTGACTGAGATGCTTGACAAGGGCCTATCTTTTTCATCAATAAAAGTCCATGCCTCTGCCATCTCGGCTCATTACAACACAGAGCCACCAATTTTTTTCTCATCCTTTGCTAAAACAGTATCTTAGAGGGGCCAAAAATTTAAGGCCTCCCAGAAGATCACCAATTCCTGCATGGGACCTCAATTCAGTGTTGGAAAAGCTCACCCTGCCTCCATTTGAACCAGCTGCTACTGCAGATATAAACTTTTATCCTGGAAAAACAGCTTTACTTCGGGCAATCACTTCAGCAAGAAGGGTTCAGCGCTACAGGCCCTCATGGCTGTGGAGCCTTTTATTATATTTTACCCAGACAGGGTGTCCCTCAGAACCAATCCTTCCTTTATGCCTAAGGTGGTATCCAGTGTGGCTCTTAACCAAACTATTCACCTGCCAACTTATCCGCAGAACAAGGGGGAGCAGATTCTGCATTCCTTGGACGTGCACAGACAGCTAAGATTCTACTTAAACAGGACCAAATCTCTAAGAAAGTCTGAGCAGCTACTCGTGGCATTTGCTGCAGGATCAGAGGGAAATGCTATTTCTAAGCAGACTATTTCAAAGTGGATAAGCCACTGCTTTCGTTTCTGCTATTTGCATCATGGTAAACCGGTGGCCAAGGTCATTAGGTCACATTCCACCAGGGCTGCATCTACATCAGCAGCTTTTCTCAGAGGTGTACCAACCAAAGACATTCTAGAAGCTGCTACTTGGAGTTCTGTTCATACTTTTACAAAGCATTATATTTTGCCTCTCTTCTCTAAATCCAGGGCAGGCTTTGCCACTGCAGTTCTGCAGGGCTTTATAGCTGCTCCTAATGCTATTTAGTTCCATCCTTCCATCCATAGCTCTGGGATTCTACCCAAATGTAATGACTGCAACCAGTGAAACACGAATAACATAGTACAGTTGTGTACACTTACCATAAATGTAGATGTTCGAGTGTATTCACTGTTGCAGTCTGGGTTACCCACCCGCCATCCCCCTTTATTCTACAGCTTTACTTTCCTTCACTATATTCCACAGCCTTTGTGGTGTGTTTTCTTTTAGGTGAAGGTAAAGTTTATGTTGTGACAATTGCATGTATTTATATTTATATATATATATATATATATATATATATATATATATATATATATTTTTTTTTTTTTTTTTGCTCCCCATTTAGGGGGCACTTGACATCTGGGGCAAGAAAAACTAAGGAAAATGGCGTCAGCTGCCTGTTTTATACCCCTGACGACCTGACGTCATGGAAGAGGAGACAGCAACTGACGCAGGACCAAAGACTTTGATATTCAGGCCGACTGAGTGCAACCTGCCAGCAGATTACCCCAAATGTAATGACTGCAACAGTGAATACACTCGAACATCTACATATATTGTAAGTGTACACAACTGTACTTTCTCGATCTCCGTACTCCGAAATGGCTTCATTAAGGCCTCCAACTACCGATCTTCCGAAAAAACATAAAGATAAAGCTAGAGACAGACCGCATAGGTCCAAAACTGCCCACGACACTTCCGTTAAGCTAGTCACCAGTCCACCTGTGCTCAGTGAGGCGCTTTCGCAGCCCCTGATACCCACTAGTACAGATTCGCAGGCCTCTACTGAGAACCATTTGGAGTCCGGTATGCCGTGAGATGTTTCTTTGACTATGGAACCTGCGGATGACCCTACCTTGGGTGGGTCCGGAGCCGCTGTGCAGGCACCAGCTTCTGATGGTGTGTTCAGGCCTACTGATTTCATATTAAACCGACAACTTCGTTTCAAGCTAAGGATACTGAATTCCTCCGGCCTAAAGCTCGCACTGAGCCTAGAAAACCGATGACCAAACCTCATTCTCAGGCCCATATGACTCAAAAACAAATGATTAGAATGGCTGAAGACCTTATTACCTTAATTAGGGGAAGCCAGCCTTCCCCCTCTGAGACCTAGAACTGATTTTCTTTCTGATTCTTCGGATCAGGAATCTGATATCTCTGTTCCTATTCACTACCAGGATTTACCCTTATCTACTTATGAGGATTCTGATGGAGAGGATTCCATTCACTCTGCTTCCTTTCCAGAGGATTTTTCTTTTGGTGAAACCTTGCATACCATTAGGGAGCATTTCCGCTGGGAAAGCCAGGACTACTCTGAGTCCAAAAAGAGACTTAGGGAATTTGTGCTCCTGCCTCAACACAGACCTCTGGCTATCCCTCCTGTTCTGGAGATTGTAGATGATGTTTTCTTGGAATCCAGTCTTACACCATACACTTTGCCTCCAGCTCCCAGGAAACATGACAGGTACTACAGAGTACCCAACTCTCTCAAATTCCTCTTTAAGAATCCTACTATGGATCCAGAGACCATTTCCCAAGGACCTAAAGGCATTAAGACTACTACTGCCAAGAATCCTACCCCTTCTGATAGGGACTCTAGAGCTTTAGACAGATGGGGTAAGAAGGTGTACACTTCTGCTACTTTAGCCATTAGGGCTTTAAATTGCCAGTTTCATATGTTAAAGTATCAGCAGCATATTATGGGACTACTTAAACAGAAAATGATGTTAATTCCTGACTGTGCTAAACATAAAGATTTGCAATAGTTAATGCATTCTACTGAACAAGTTGGTAAACATACTTTGCAATGTGGTTTTGATGTTTTAGAAGCATCTTGCAGGGCTGGTGTCACTGGGTCTGCACTTAGAAGGCATGCTTGGCTTAAGGAACAAATCTTGCCAGATCATGTTAAAGATAAATTACTGGATGCACCCTTAAACCAAGACCGCCGTTTTGGCAACAAAGCCGAAGTCCTCAAAAGGATGGAGGAAAAAGCTGAATCTATGCAAACTGTTAAAGATTTCTTACAAGTATAGCCTCCTAGATTCAGTAAGCATTGGCCTTCAAAGAACTGGTCTTTTCCAGTCCCTTCCAGGCCTTCTCAGTCCAAACCTTGGAGCAGCAGACCACCAAGACTTCACTCTCAGGCTATGCACAGATCTTAGCAGTGGGGGGCTCCCACTTCCAAAGTAGGGAGTACTAAGCCACCCTTCTATGGAAAAATGGCACAATGACTTATCCTCAACTCTTACAAGCCTGGCTCAACTACTTGCTCCCTTAGGAAGAAAGCTCGCCCTGCATGCAAAAAACTGGTAACTCATTACCCAGCACAAAAGGGTTTTAAACATAGTTTCCCTAGGATACAGATTCCACTTCCACTCACTACCATCCCCAAGTGGATGGCCAGACCTCCCCCCAAATCAGTCGTTGGAGGCCCAAAAACAAGTGCTTTCTCTTCTCAGTATCAGGGCTATTCAACCTGTCTCAGCAGAACAAAGGGGACAAGGATGTCCTTCAAGAATGCAACTGCAGTCATAACATATGGGTTGTCCTGCCTCAGGCAGCCCTCGGTCGGCCGAATTCCAAAGTCTGGGTCTGGCGTCGGCTGGTGTCGCCTCCTCTCCGACATCACAACGGCTGGAGTATAAAGGCATCGGCCGACGCCATCTTCTCCAGTCTTTCTTGCCGCATGGTGCCCGAAGCAGAAGCAGTTCGCAAGTGCCGGTCGGTCAGCTCCTGTGTTTTCAGTACCGAAGTCATCTAAAAGCTAAGTACCCCGTTGGGGAACATTTATTCTTGCCTCAGCCGATGTCAGAACAAATTGAGAAAGTTAATAATTGTTTGTCTTGTGGTAAACAAATACCTCATAAGGACTTCCATTCTCTCTGCCTTTCCTGCCTGGGCCCAGACCACGACGTCTCGGCCTGTGCTGCCTGTGCCTGCTTTAATAAGCGCACTCTCAGGCGCCGGGCAGAATTCGCCGAGGACTTCTTCGGTGAATCTTTTGCGTATATCATGCCGTCGGATCAACCGACAACCCAATCTGCTAAAAAACGCAAGGACCGGGACCGACATCCTCGGCCCGCGTTCACTACCGATGTTTCTCCTAAACCCTCTACTAGCGCTCCGGCTCCTTCGGAAGTGGTAAATCTACCGCTCCAGGCCGATGACACAGCACTAACATGACCTTCGGTCTCGGAGACCTCTCCGGTGCCGGTTGTTGATTTTCCTCCGGAAACCGAAATTCTGGATCTACCCGACACCATTCCTGTGGACAAGGTAACGCCTGCACGTGGGGCTGCTAGGCCTCCTGTTTCCATGTCCATCAAGGCCTTTGCACGTGCTAAGGCCGCCAGTCAGGCCAAGGTCCATCCTAAGCCTGCCCAGGCCCCTTCCTCTGATAAGCAGATCATGTCTCTGGCTGCAGATCTTATTTCCCATATCAGGGGGTCTCAGCCTCATCCGGACATGGGTTCTCAGCCACCTGCAGAGAAAAGGCCTAGAACTGAGCAGGCGGATGACCTCTCCTCGAATGAAGCCTCTGGGGATTCTGAGCACTCTGATACTCAAGAAGAAACCTTCCAGGCCTACGAGGACTCTGATGCTGAGGAATCTGTTCCCTCTGCCTCCCCTCCAGAGGATTTCTCATTTGGGGAAGTTCTGCATTCCATGAGGGAACATTTTCAATGGCAGGGTCAGGAATTCTCTGACTCCAGGAAAAGGCTTCGTACTTTCCTCAAGCTCCCCAGCACAGACCTCTGGCTATCCCTCCTGTTATGGATGTTTTGGATGATGTTTTCTCTGACTCCAGTGCCAACCCTGACTCTCTTCCTCCTGCTCCTGTCAAGCCGGACAGATATTATAGGGTCCCTGACACTCACAAGCACCTTTTTAAGGCCCACTCTGTGGATCTAGAAACTATTTCACAGGGCCCCAAGGGAGTGGCTTCCTCCTCTGCCAAAAACCCACTGCCAGCTGACAGAGAAGCAAGGTCCCTGGAGAGATGGGGTAAAAAAGTGTACACCTCTACTACCCTAGCCATGAGGTCTCTTAACTGCCTTTTTCACATGTTTCAGTACCAAGATTTTCTCCTGGATGATTTACAGAAAAAGGTAGCCTCTTCTGAGCCTATTGATAAAAAGGCATTGCAGGATCATATTCATAGCACTCAGCAGGTTAATAACCATTTTCTGCAGTGTGGTTATGATGCACTGGAAGCTTCATGTAGGGCAGCTATGACTGGGGCTGTAATACGTAGACATGCTTGGTTGAAGGATCAATCTTTGCCTGACCATGTTAAAGTAAAGTTACTGGATGCACCTTTGGAGAAACAAAAGCTTTTTGGTGCTACTGCACAAGATGTATTGAAATCCATAGAGGAAAAAGCTAAGTCAGTACAGACAGTAAAGGATTTCCTTCAGGTTCAGCCACCCAGATTCAGCAGAAACTGGCCCTCAAAGAATTGGTCCTTCCCCGGCTCTGACAAGTTTCAAAGGGGAAAAAGCAGACGAGCCAGGGGTAGAGGACAACACAGAGGATCTTACAGGGGCCGCCAATGGCAACCTCCAAATCAAAGAAGTGGCGCAGACAGTTCAGCTGCACCACAGGGACAATCACAATGACTTCACTTTCGTACCGCCTACAAAGGCTCAAAGAGAAGCACCTTTGGGCGGAAAATTAGCCTTATTCTCACAAAACTGGCATATCTTAACCAAAGACAATTGGATTCTGGATTTGATAAACAAAGGCTACAGATTCCACTTCCACACATTACCAATAAGACAAGGCATGCCAAACCTGCCACATAATCAAAGGGCAGAGGCACTCTCTCAAGTTTCCAAGCTATTAAGTATAAAAGCAATAGAAAGAGTTCCTCCTCAGGAGCAAGGCCAGGGATTTTATTCAAGACTGTTCCTTGTTCCAAGAAAAGAAAACAAATGGAGGCCCATACTGGACTTGTCAAATCTAAACACTTTCCTCATTGTGCCAAAGTTCAAAATGCTGACGTTGCAGCAGCTTCTTCCCATGCTGGGCAAGGGGTCTTGGCTGGTCACTCTGGACCTCAAGGAGGCATGCCTGCATGTCCCAACCAGACAAAGCTGCAGAAGATACCTCAGATTTCTTGCAGGAACAGAGCATTATCAATTCTCAGCATTGCCGTTTGGCTTGTCTACTGCGCCCAGAGTGTTCACGAAATGCCTGGCATCAGTAGTGGCACACTGCAGACAGCAGGGGATTCAAATATACCCCTACTTGGACGACTGCTTCATACAAGCAGACAACAAACAAACCTTAAAAGGGAATTTGGACTATGTCATGCATCTACTGCAGGCCTTGGGATACACAGTCAACATGCAAAAGTCAAAATTACTACCATCCCAACAGATTACATTCCTAGGAGCCAAATTGGACACGGAAACACAAATGGCCTACCTCACAGAGGAAAAACAGCAGCATTTACCAGAATACTTCAAAGGCCTAGCAAGGCTTTCCCAGCTGCCTGCAAGGAAAATCCTGCAGGCCCTGGGTTTCATGGCATCTTGTATTCTTCTGATACCTTTGGCAAGACTTCATATGAGAAAGCTGCAGTGATATTTAAAAAACTTATGGTCTCAACACAGCAACAGCCTAGAGGACATAATCCCACTTATTCCATGCCTGCAGAAGGAATTTCTATGGTGGGCTCAAGCCAGTCAACTAAACAAAGGCATGTCTTTCAACAGACCTCAAGCAGGCCAAATGATCACAACAGATGCCTCAGACCATGGATGGGGGGCGCACATGGAGGGCAGATGCATTCAAGGTCTATGGACGCCAAAGGAAAGACATCTGCACATAAACCAAAAGGAGATGTTGGCAGTGATACATGCCATCGAGACTTTCGAAAAATCACTACAAGAAGGACATTTGCTAATAAGGACAGACAACACCACTGTCATGTGGTACATAAACAAGCAGGAGGCACTCATTCTTATCCCTCTGCAGACTAACAATGCTTCTCTGGGAAAAATCCCTGAGCCTGAAGATACACTTACAATCCCAGTTTGTACCAGGCAAGGACAATGTACTGGCGGACAATCTGAGCAGAAACTTCATGGATCCACACGAATGGATGTTGCACCCTCACATTTTCTGTCAACTGACAAGGACATGGGGAATACCGGACGTAGATCTTTTTGCTTTCCACCTAAATCATCACCTGGAAAAGTTCTGCACAAGGACTCATCACCCTCTAGCTTGGAAAACGGATGCTCTCTCCTTCAGCTGGAATTCTCTAAATTTATTTTATTTATTTATTTATTTATTTGCAGTTGGTTTACCAGGATAGTCCATTGGGCCTAAAAGAACCCGTTTTCAATGGAGTCCTGGGGAGAAAAGCTCCAAAAAAGAACAGACAAACAGAATAAGTACATACATTTAAAAAGCTTCTTAATGCAAACTAACAGACAAGTTGAAAACAACATAGCTAGGCTACTTATACAATGTAAAAAAAGAGTACAGTCATAACTTTTGCATTTGATGTACATTAGAAAATGTGAATTATTGAAAAAGTACAAATAATGAGAGGTAGGTTATGGCATTAAAGAGGTAGGATTATATTGTTAAAATGTATGCATTCCCCCCTCTGCCTCTGCTGACCAAGGTGATACTGAAAATAAAGGCAGAACAACCAACAGGCATCTTAATAGCGCCAGATTGGCCAAGGCAACATTGGTACCCACTGCTATTGACCGTAACTCGGACCAAACCATGGCCTCTGACCCTATGGCCCCTGCTCCTAACGCAGCACAATTACAGGACTGTACATCAAGACCTGAAAACTTTGCATCTGACAGCCTGGAGACTTCCATGACTTCAACACCTAACTCTCTTTCCAAACCTGTTCAAGAGATCTTGCTGGAAGCACGCAGACCTTCCACCAGAAAAACCTATTCAGCCAAGTGGAAAAGATTCAGCATCTGGAATGCCAGAAAGGGTCAGGACACAGAACTACTGAGTATTCCTCAGATACTGGAATACTTGGCAGAACTGTTTCATACTGGGCTATCATACTCCTCAATAAAGATTCATGCCTCAGCAATCTCAGCAAAATACAACTGTGACCCTCCAGTGTTATTGCATCCTCTGCTAAGACAGTTTTTAAGAGGAATAAAGAATATCAAACCTCCCAGGAAACGGCCAGTACCTGCATGGGACCTCAACTACGTGTTGGAAAAACTAACTCTTCCTCCCTTTGAGCCAGCAGCATCCTCAGAAATGCAATTTCTTTCATGGAAGACTGCCTTCTTATTGGCAGTCACTTCTGCAAGAAGAGTTTCGGAGATACAGGCACTCATGGCAATGCATCCCTTCCTCATTTTCATCAAGACAGAGTCTCTCTAAGAACAAATCCTGCATTCATGCCAAAAGTTATTTCCAGGGTGTCTCTAAATCAAGCTATTCATCTGCCTACATTCTTCCCCAATCCTCAAAATAGGGGGGAAAAACTACTGCATACTTTGGACATACACAGACAACTACACTACTACTTGGACAGAACTAAGGCCACCAGAAAGTCTGACCAGCTGTTTGTAGCTTATGCTGCTGGAGTACAGGGAAAGGCAATCTCCAAACAAACAATTTCAAAATGGATTGGACATTGCATCAAATTTTGCTATTCTTTTCATGGAAAAGGTGTGCCAGCCAATATTAGGCCACACTCCACCAGAGCTATAGCCACTTCCACAGCTTTCCTAAGAGGAGTGGCAACAAAGAACATTTTAGAGGCTGCTACATGGAGCTCCGTGCATACATTCACCAAGCACTACCACCTGCCATTATACTCCAGATCCCGAGCAGGCTTTGCTTCGGCAGTCCTGCAGGGGATTATAGCTACACCATCCTTATCATAGTTCCTTCCACCCCCAGCTTGGCTATGGTATTCAACCCATATGTTATGACTGCAGTTGCATTCTTGAAGGACATAGTACAGTTTTGTACCTACCATAAATGTAGATGTCCGATAGATGTGCAACTGCAGTCGGATTTTCCCACCCTCCTACCCCTCTGTATCCTTCCTTTTGGGTCACTACCCCCTCTTCCCTTCAGCTGGGGGTATCTCCTATGGTGTATCTGTTTATTACTGTTGTGCATGCTTGGGATTATTTTTTATCCATTTACAAAATTTAGCCTTCCTAAGTGGGCACCTGACATCTGGGGCAAGAAACACTGAAGAAGATGGCGTCGGCCGATGCCTTTATACTCCAGCCGTTGTGACGTCGGAGAGGAGGCGACACCAGCCGACGCCAGACCCAGACTTTGGAATTCGGCCAACCGAGGGCTGCCTGAGGCAGGACAACCCATATGTTATGACTGCAGTTGCATATCTGTCGGACATCTACATTTATGGTAGGTACAAAACTGTACTTTTTTTATTCAGGAATGTTCCTGGTTCCCAGAAAAGAAAACTCTTGGCGTCCTATCCTGGACCTGTCTATTCTCAACACCTTTCTGGTGGTTCCAAAATTCAAAATGCTAAGTCTTCAACCGCTTCTTTATATACTATCCAAGGATGCCTGGCTGGCAACCCTAACCTTAAAAGAAGCTTACCTGCACATCCCAATAAGGGAATCCTACAGACAATTCCTACGTTTCAGGGCGGTCTCCATGCACTATCAGTTCTCTTCACTTCCCTTTGGCTTATCTACTGTGCCCAGAGTATTCACAAAGTGCCTAGCTCCAGCCATTGCATTTTGCAGGCAGAGAAATATTCAGATTTATCCATACTTGGACGATTGCCTGATTCAGGCAGAAAGTTAGGACTTGCTATTGCAATGCCTGGCATTTGTAAAGAAACTTCTAACCTCACTGGGGTACACCATCAGTGAGAAGAAGTCACACCTAGTACCCTCCCAACAGATTGTATTCCTGGGAGCAAGCTTGAACACAACTTCCCAGATGGCATTCCTCACTCCGGTGAATCAGGTTTATTTGATAACCTACTGGCCTCGAAAACCCAGCTATCTGCAAGGAATGTCCTGCAAGCCGTGGGGTTCATGGCCTCTTGCATTTGTTAATTCCATATGCAAGACTGCATACGAGGAAATTTCAATGGTATATAAAAAGTCTATGGTGTCAACATTCTCAGGACCTGGAAGCATTGATTCCTATCATTCCTTGTCTAAGGACAGAGTTCCTTTGGTGGGCAGAGGCCTGCTACCACAACAAGGGACTCCCTTTCACTCTACCCCCTGCTGCCCAAACCCTAACAGCAGACGCATCAGACTATGCATGGGGGGTTCACATGGCAGGGCAGTGCATTCAGGGCAAATGGATCCCAGGACAGATGCACCTTCATATCAATCAAAAAGAAATGTTAGCTGTACAGAATGCTCTGACATCCTTTAAAGACCTTATTCTTCCAGGACAACTATTGGTAAAGACAGACAACACCACAGTTATGTCGTACATAAACAAGCAGGGGGGAACCCATTCCTACCCACTCTGCAGACTAACCATGGCTCTGTGGATCACAGCCTTGAGCTACCAAGTGAACCTGCAAACTCAATTCCTGCCAGGAAACTAAATTCATTGTCAGACGACTTAAGCAGAAATCTCATGGACCCACACGAATGGAAACTGGAACCCAAAATATTCAAGCTCTTGAGGAACAAATTGGGGACACCAGAGGTAGACCTGTTTGCCTCCCCTCAGAGCTACCATTTGAACAAAGTCTGCACCAGAACTCCCCACAGTCAAGCTTGGAAAGTGGATGTCCTGTCCTTTACCTGGGAAAGTCTCTCAATTTATGCCTCTCCCTCTCCTCTCGAAGGTTCTACTGAAGATCAAACAGGACAAGCCAAGGACAATACGGATTTCCCCAGACTGGCCACGCTAGCACTGGTACCCCTTCTTGCGCTGTCTGACAGTGCTGTAATCATTGCACCTGCCTCAGACCCCTTCCCTGCTGTCCCAGCAGGCGGGCCAGGTTCTGCACCCTCAGCTTCAAACACTGAACCTTGCAGCCTGGCTAATTCTTTAAGCTCACCTCTAGCAACCCTCAGCAAGCAGGTGCTGGATGTCATTCTTGAGGCAAGGAGACCTAATACTAGAAAATCCTATTCAGAAAAGTGGAAAAAAATTCTGTTCCTGGAGCTACTGGCAGAACAACAAGGTAACAACAATAACTGTACTGGCATTAAACCAGTTTGGCTTAACAATTTGTTTTGTTTAACAGAAACAGTTAACTCAAACTTACCAGCTAGTACAAGCCAAGACCCTTTGATCAACAGTGGTAATAACCCGATTAATGAGAGCATTGCTTGTAGATTAAAAGAATTTGATGCCTGTCTTTTAAAGCTTAAAAAGTTACAACTTGAAGTAACTTACTTTAATGAATGTCTCACACGTAAAATTATACCGAAAGGATTGAGGCGTTCGTCTTATCCCACAGGACTTGAAGCTGGGTCTGCCTTCCATTTGGAGCTAGTTGCACTATTTGATAACCAGGGTTTGGAATTATTGTCTGTGTTTATTAAACATTACAACTGTTGGATAGATGAATTATCACAACATATGTTACTGTTGAATAACTCTATTACTTCTGATATTCAATTCAATAGATACAGGTTTGAATATGAAAGGACCTTTGACAGTATTGATGACCATATGTCTAAGTTATTTCAACAAAAGTTAAAAAAACTGAGTAGGGACTCGGAAGCATATAGAACGGGTGTGGCTTATCCCAAGCCACCAAATGGACAGGTTTGGAGAAACGGACTGTTTCAGTTCGGTTCTAACACCAATTCTGTTAATAATGTTGTAACAGCACCTTTTGAGTCCTATGACACTGGCAATACAGGTATGGTCGATGTCATACATAATTGTGGTGAGCGGCTTGATGAACGTAATCTTAACAATGTACACACCAGTACGCCTTGGAGCCAGAGATTAAGGAGCAGTAATAATTTCCACTCAAGGAACAATTCCAACAACATGAACCAGCGTGTTACTTCAGTTCCTGCTTCCTCTGCTCCTACCTCTTCCTCTTTTTTAGGCACCAGACCCAAGAACAAGGGTCAATACCAACAGAGATTTATACCGAGGTGGGCCAACAACTAGGAATACCTGGTCAGTTCACCCACGACACTCCAGATAAAGACGGGGTGACTATCGGTGATGATTCCATTATCGATCATGACTTAAGAAATGGTTGTTATTTCGACACTGGGACATTGTACAATAGTCTTGATCTCAGTATGTTGAAAGACACTACCATTCAATTGAATAACCAGTTTTCACCTCTTGCAGGTATCATCAAAAATGACTCTGGTGACTTTAGTCTGTATAACTTCAGTGACGTTCATTTTGATAATGAGATGCTTTCATTGTTCTCTAAGGGGTTTAGCTTTGTACCATCTAAATTTATTAACATTGTTAACACAATTTTAGATGTTAAGCTTTTTGTCAGGAAATTGAATTTTAAGATATTACTTGGCGATCATGTAGACCCTGTGGCATCTCAATTACACGTCCCCAGTACTTTTAATCCCCCCCTACATCCTGTGTTAGAGATGTTTGAGAGGTGTTGTGAACTAGATCTGAGGCATATGGCCAACAACACCGTTCACAATTATGGTGCTATTAACATAAGTAAATGTGAGAGAGATCTCATTGAATTTTTAGGCACCCAAAATCTAAGGTTTTGTAAACCAGATAAGGGAGGTGGACTGGTGGTGTTTACGAATACTGATTATGAGAACAGGATGTACGAAGTGTTAAAATCTAACAAGTACATCCTGAGTTCTAGATCTGAAGTCAATTGTGCGTATAAGTTAATTAATGATACCATTGAGGACTTGTTCATTGAGAATAAAATTGACTTAAAGACACATGATTATTTAATTACATCTTACCCAAAATTTTCATGTGTCTTTGGTATCCCTAAAATACATAAATGTATTGATAACCCTCCATTGAGGTTATTGGTGGATAGCAGGGGTACTCCAACATATACATGTGCGAAATTGATAGACTCTATCCTCCAGAAATACGTTTTGAAAGAGGCACAGATTTGCAAGGACTCCTGGTCCTATTTGGAAAGCATTAGGGAGATCACTTTTGATACAGATATGAACTTTATCACAATAGATGTCAAGGACTTATACAGTAGTATACCCCAGGATATAGCTTTAGAATGGGTTAGCCTCATGATGAAGAAACACAATGCTCCAGCGAGTGAGATGGATTTGGTGACAACACTTGGGGATTTGGTGTTGTCTTATAACTTCTTCACATTTCGTAATGATTTCTTCAAACAAAAAGTAGGCGTAGCCATGGGGTCGCCATGTGGGGGTAGTATGGCGAACTTGGTTATGGCCTACTGGGAGTCTAACCATGTGTTTTCGTCTTTAAACCCTTATTTTGAGAAAATCATATTATATACGCGTTTTTTAGACGATATATTTATTCTTTCTTGCATTACAGAAAATGAAGCTTCTATGTTGGTTAACTACTTTAATGGCAGTACTCACTTTCTTGAATTTACATACACGTTTTCTACTGCTAGTATTGCATATTTGGATGTATGGTTGCAAAAAGATTTCCAGCATAATTGTTTTACCTCTAAGATACACCGTAAGAAGACATATTCTAACACTTTCTTGCACTTTACCAGTTGTCATCCTTTTTCCCAAAAAAGATCTGTGGTTAAGGGACAACTGGTACGTGCTGCGAGAATGATCACATTGTATGATGATTTCTGTGAGGAGTGTTTAAATCTGAGGAATATGTTTATGGCAAGGGGTTATCCTGTTAGTTTGTTGGATGAGCTGATTCAGGAAGTGACTGACAAACGTTTGGATAGGTTGTACACACCCTTGTTACCTGTAGTTACACACATAGGGACAAATATAACAATCCCAGTTAATACTGGTAGTTGCACTGATACAGTGGTTGTTGACAGTACAATTGGTACTAACAATGCTGACTTGGTTGAGCAACTTGAAGCAATTGCTGACAAGAACATATCTTTAGCTGGTGAGACAGCCTCTGAGGCTGTTGATGAGTCTTCCTTAACATGTGCATTCATCACCACTTTCAACTTGAATAGTGGTTTATGTAAGGATATCATTTTTAAAAACTGGGAATTGTTTAAAATGTATCCTGATATTTATGAAAAAGTGGGGTATCAACCCCGAGTGGTTTATAAGAGGGGTAAAAATATGAAAAATATTTTGGAAGTGAAACCTTCTGGATTAGTGCGCAATGCAGGCATGCATAAATGCCAGAATTGTAACTATTGCAGATTTATTGAGGAAGGGACACATTTTAGTATATGCAATTACACACATAAGATAGCTTTCAAATTGAATTGTAACACAACATATGTGATATACTTGGCAAGATGTAAATCATGCCCAGCCTTCTACATAGGTAAAACTGTGAGAAGGCTGAGGGAACGTATATATGAACACACATACGCTATAAAAAAGTTGAAAATGGAAAATGCTCTAGCCAAGCATATTAGTGTTTACCCTAACCACAGTTTCAAGTTCATGGCGATAGATCATATCCCTATGGATCAGAGAGGAGGGCCTAGACCATTAAAATTAGAAGAGGCAGAGTTAATTTGGCAGGTGAGACTGTATGCTTATAGGCACCCTGGATTAAACGACACCTGTTCAATTGCCAGTATTTTGAAATTAAAAAACCTTATAAGATGATACTGTCATAGAATATGTACCTTTTGTACACAAACTTGTCATCTATTCTACCTTATTTTAATTTTACTTAGGTTATTATTATTATATATACCTTTTATATATTTCTTTCACATTATTTAGTTTTGTATGTAGGTTTTATATTTATGGTTATAGTATTATTATTATTACTTATTATCGACAGTAAGTTGATGCAGGCTGTTCACTAGTGTTTTAAAAAATACACTTTTTAAATTAATTAATTAATTGATTAATTGAGTAATTTATGACTGTATATAATGTGATTGTAATTTGTTGTGTTATGTCCTTTGAAGAAGGCAAGCATTGGGCTTGTCGAAAAGCGCTTTGGTTATTTTCAGTAAAAGATCTATTTTAGTTAAAGGTCGCTGGTCTACGTTTGGTTTCTTTTAACACCACAGTTATGTCGTACATAAACAAGCAGGGGGGAACCCATTCCTACCCACTCTGCAGACTAACCATGGCTCTGTGGATCACAGCCTTGAGCTACCAAGTGAACCTGCAAACTCAATTCCTGCCAGGAAACTAAATTCATTGTCAGACGACTTAAGCAGAAATCTCATGGACCCACACGAATGGAAACTGGAACCCAAAATATTCAAGCTCTTGAGGAACAAATTGGGGACACCAGAGGTAGACCTGTTTGCCTCCCCTCAGAGCTACCATTTGAACAAAGTCTGCACCAGAACTCCCCACAGTCAAGCTTGGAAAGTGGATGTCCTGTCCTTTACCTGGGAAAGTCTCTCAATTTATGCCTCTCCCTCTCCTCTCGAAGGTTCTACTGAAGATCAAACAGGACAAGCCAAGGACAATACGGATTTCCCCAGACTGGCCACGCTAGCACTGGTACCCCTTCTTGCGCTGTCTGACAGTGCTGTAATCATTGCACCTGCCTCAGACCCCTTCCCTGCTGTCCCAGCAGGCGGGCCAGGTTCTGCACCCTCAGCTTCAAACACTGAACCTTGCAGCCTGGCTAATTCTTTAAGCTCACCTCTAGCAACCCTCAGCAAGCAGGTGCTGGATGTCATTCTTGAGGCAAGGAGACCTAATACTAGAAAATCCTATTCAGAAAAGTGGAAAAAAATTCTGTTCCTGGAGCAAGGCTCAGGGGATGGGCACAACTGTGCACAGCTTACCTCATATTCTGCATTATTTAACAAAAATGCTCCACAAGGGCCTATCTTTCTCTTCAATTAAGATTCATGCCTCTGCCTTCTCAGCACATTATAATACTGAACAACCCCTCTTCTCTCATCCCCTGCTAAAACAATTCCTTAGAGCGGCCAAAAATGTAAGACCCCCCCCGGGAGAGCTCCCACTCCAGCCTGGGACCTTAAATTTGACTTGGAAAAACTCACTCTTCCCCTCTTTGAACCAGCTGCTACAGCAGAGTTGAAATTCCTTTCTTGGAAAACAGCCTTACTTCTAGCAATCACTTCAGCAAGAAGATTGTCTGAACTGCAGGCCCTCATGGCAGTGGAACCCTTCATTATTTTCCATACGGACAGGGTTTCCTTCAGGACTAATCCATCCTTTATGCCCAAGGTGGTGTCTAGTGTGGCTCTGAACCAGTCCATTCATTTGCCTACCTTTTTCCCTATTCCTAAAAATAAGGGGGAAAGGATACTGCATTCACTGGACGTTCACAGACAGCTAAGATTCTAATTTGGACAGAACTAAGCCTCTCAGAAAATCTGACCAGCTGCTAGTTAACTTTGCTGCAGGGGCAGAGGGGAAGGCCATTTCTAAGCAAACCATTTCCAAATGGATAACCCATTGCATCCATTTCAGCTACAGGCACTATGGAAAACCTATCCTACAGGGAATAAGATCACATTCCCGCAGGGCTGCATCTACCTCTACGGCATTTCTCAGAGGAGTCCCTACCAAGGACATCCTGGAAGCTGCTACTTGGAGTTCTGTACATATTTCACCAAGCATTACCACCTGCTTATCTTTTCTAAATCCAGAGCTGGATTTGCCACAGCTGTCTTACAGCCCTGATTGCTAGCCCTAATGCTCTTTAACTGCCTCCACTTTTCCTTAGCTTTGGGAATCAACCCAAATGTGATGACTACAACAGTGAAACATGAAGAACATAGTACAGTTGTGTACACTTACCATAGGTAGGCACTAGGCTATCTGCCCAAGGGCCTACATAAGCATAGCCAACAAGGTTCCCTGGCTTACGTCACCCAAGAAAGTTATTTTCTTGTGCCACTGTCGAGCAGAGACGCAGATGAGATCCCCGGGGTATATTCCTATTTCCCATCCACTCATCAACATTTTTCTTGAAGAGTGCTAATGAAGAAGTTTGCTTGACATTGATGGGTAGCTTGTTCCAGGGTATGGGAAGTCTGTGGGACAGGAATCTGTCCCTCTAGCATATCCTGTTTATTGTGCTGACAAGATTCAGGTCCCTAGAGTGTGTAGCTCAGATGGATTGGGATTTCTTTAGGTGTAGCATGTCCAACAGTTCTGGGTTTGACATAGCTTTATATGTTAGGCAGAGATCACCTCTGAGTAGGCGATATGCTACGGAGTAAAGCTGGAGTTTTTTGAGGCGGTCAGTGTAGGGCATTTGTTTGAGGCCAGTAATCCTCTTTGTGAGGTACTTCTGTGGCCTTTCCAGCTGCTGCAGATGTCTTGTGAGGTACATACCAAAAGGGGCGTTGTACTCTATAATGGGTCTAATGAGTGTCGAGTAGAGGGGAACAATGACCTCTTGTTTCCTGGATGAGAACCCTTTTATGATGAGGTGTGCCACGTAGAAGGACTTCCTGACTACTGTGGCAATGTGACTATCAAAGGAGAGACTACTGTCCACTTGGGTCCCAGCGTCTCTTATCACGCATTCGGTGTTAAGTAGATTGCTGCTTATGTGGTAGTTCATGGGTACAGAGTTTTTACCAAATGGGATGACACTGCACTTTGGCATTGAGCTTGAGGCTATGGCTCTGACACCAGACATCTGTCTCAGTGCGGCCCTGCTTTAGGATGTCCACATCATTTGGGGACTTGACTATGGCTCCTAGTTTGCAGTTATCTGCGAACTTCGTTAACCAGAGGCCTTCTGTGTTAGCCTGTACTTCAGATCCCAGGACGGAACCCTGTGGTACTCCACTTGTCACTGCTTTAAGGTCAGATTTGGAGTCTGCAACTTTTACAGTGTGGGTTCTGTCAGTGAGCCAGTTGGCAACCTGTCTTGTGACGTAGGGATTTATACCTAGTTTAGTGAGTTTAGCTATAATTCCAGATTGGGGGATGGTGTCGAAAGCCTTGGCGAGGTCAAGTTAGGCTGTGTGAACCACCTTACCCTCATCTTCGGCTTTGGTGACTGCCTCAAAGAAGTCAATTTGGTTCAGGAGGCATGATCTGCCTTTCACAAACCCGAACTGGGTGGGATCCAGAGTTTGGAGGTTACCAATGTCTTTGTTTATGAGTTACATGATGATACATTCCATGGCCTTGCAGACCAGGCTCATCAGGCTAATAGGTCGATAGTTCCTGGAATCAGTGGTGGCTTCCCCTTTGTGGAGTGGGATAACTGTTGATGTGTGCCATTCAGTGGGCACAAAGCCTGATGCAAGGCTATTATTGAACATGGTGCTTAGGTGGGGAGCCAGTTCATTCTGAAGTTAGTGTAAAACGCAGCCTGTGATGTTGTCTGGTCCCATGGATGCTGTGTTTTTGGCTTTAGAGAGTGCAGCTTTTACCTGCATAGTTGTGATTACAGGGACTTTGCATTCTTCTTGTATAGATATGGGCCCTTTAGGGGGTGAGAGGGGGGTAAAGTTAGCACTGAACCTATCTGTCAGATGTTGGCAATTTCAGTTGGTTCTGTGATTTTCGTGCCTTTGTGCTGTAACTCAGAGCAGATATGGGTGTTGCCATCGAGATTCTTGAGAAAACTATAGAATGCTTTGTGGTTGTACTTGGAGTTAGTGGCGGTTTTGTTTTCGTAGCTAGCTTTGGAGGATCTTATAAGAGATCTCCGCTTCTTTGACCATGGAGCTCCTCCACTCATGGGATTTTACTCTCTTTTGCAACAGTTTCTTCCTTCTGTTGTACAGTTTGCTTATGGCAGGGGGCCACCAGATTGGCTTCCTTTTTTTGGAGGATAGCGTCTTGGTTCTGTTTGGGATAGCACGATCCATGCACACGTGTAATTGCTGATAGAGTGCATTTGTGTAGGATTCAACAGTTGTGACTGTATTGTCCATCTGCATGAGTGTCATGAAGTTCACCACTTCTGTCTTAAGAAGTATGAAGTTGGCTTTGTAGACATTTTTTACTGTGATTCCTTAATGGGGGATGGGGGCTGGATGTGGATATCGAGGGTGATTAGCTTATGGTCGGTCGGATCAGACCAACGAGGAGTTGATTTCAGGTGTGGAACACCGGTCACTCATGTTGGTAATGGCTAGGTCTAGGATATTGTTGCCCCTGGTGGGGGTGTGGATAAGTTGATCCAGGGCATCAGAGTTTATGAATTCCAGAAAGCGTTGAGCTAAGGAGTTGTTACACAAGTAGTTTTCCCAGTTAATGGTGGGGTAGTTGAAGTCGCCCATTATTAGGGTGTTTGGTTGAACCCTAATATTTTCCAGTACATCAAGGAAAGAGGAGTGGGAATCCTGGGGCTTGGTGGGGGATCTGTAGCAAGCTACAATTTGGATTGCAGTTTTGGCCAGAGTTAGTTGCACTTGGATAACCTCGGATGCATTGTGCAGAGCAACTAGCTTGGAGGTGTGGATATCCATAATGAATATGGACACACCTCCGCCTTTGGTGTTTCGGTCCAGGTTACATGGCCGAAAAGTGTGGTACGAGTTATAGCATGGTAGTGCAGGGGTGGTCTCTGGAGCCTTGAACCAAGTCAAAGTCACTGTACAGATATTGATGTTCTCCATTTTAAGGAGTGCCTCAAGTGAGTACATTTTGAGATTTAGACTTCTAGCATTGAGTAGCATTACCCTCAGTTTTTGCTTGCCTGTTCCTGTTATGGTGGTGAATTTGTTATTTGAACCTGGCCTAAAACAGGCACTATAGGGCAGCAAGAGCCTTAGCCAGTATCTGGAATCCCAGGGGTGACAGGTGCAGGCGATCTGTGGCAAAGCATCATGGTCTGTCGACCATGTCATCCCAAGCAGACAGATACTGGATCCCCTCAGAGTGACACCAGAAGCTTAGCCAATTGTTGAAGTCAATCATTTTGTCTTTGTACTGCGGTATCATTCTGGGCGATGGCAGAATGCTACTCAGGGCTAGGGTCATACCTGCCTGGGCTACAAGTTCGGAGAGCTCTTCCATGTCTCTTTTCATGTAGTCAAGGAAGGTACATAAATGAAGATGTTTGAGTGTATTCATTGTTGCAGTCCTGGTTATCCTCCCTCCAGCCCCCAGACTTCTCTTAGCTCTACCTTTCCTTCTTGTTTGGCATATATTATTTCATGTGTATTTGCTTTTTGCTGGTGGTGTCTATACCATATAATTGCCTCCTATTGTGGGGGCACCTGACATCTGGGGCAAGAAAAACTGATGTAATGGCATCGGCTGCATGTTTTATACCCCTGACGACCTGACATCATGGAAGAAGCGACAGCATTCAACGCAGAAGTCCGAAGACTCTGGTATTAAGGCCTGCTGAGGGCTACCTGCAGGCAGATAACCCAAATGTGATGACTGCAAGAGTGATTATATTTGAACATCTACATTTATGGTAAGTGTACACAACTGTACTTTCTTTTCTTGGCTCTTACTTTGGCCAAGAGGATTTATGGAGTTTGGGCTCTCATGGCTGTTCCACATTTCTTAGTTTTCCACAGGGGCAGTGTCTCTTTATATTAATCCTTCTTTTATACCAAGATAGTCAATATGTTATCCCTTAATCAGTCTATTCATTTGCCTTCCTTTTTCCTTCTCAGTCGGCTAGTCAGAAGGTTCTCCAAACCTTGGATTTGCATAGACAGCTAAGATATTTGCATAACTCAAGTTATTTACAAATCTGTGCAGCTTTGTTTATTTTCATTCCAAGTCTTTGGGTTTAGCTGTTTATAAGCATACTGTCTCTCCTGGATTTCTAAAGCCATTTCTTTTTGTTATTCTTTTCATGGCAATTGTTTCTCTTTTTCAGTTAAGGCTCACTCTGCCAGATCAGGTGCTTCCTCCGGTGCTTTTTTCAAGAGGCTTGATACCATTTCCATCCTTGAGGCTGCTACTTGGTCTTCTGTCCATGCCTTCACTTAGTGTTACGTGTTACAAGCTGGATGTTATTTCCAGGGCTAGAGATGACTTTGCCAGGGTTGTCCTGTGAGCGTTCTTCAGGACCATCCTCCTCCCAGGTTTCCTCTTGAGCTTTTGTACTCTCCCTTATGTAAGGAATACTGCAAGAGTGATGTGGAAGGACATAATACAGTTTTGTAAAATCTTAACATAACAATAGATGTCCTTCTGTTCCCTGTTGCAGTATTCACGCCCTCCATCCTGACCCCTCTTCTCTAACCTGATGTCCTTCAAGGATGCATCTGCAGTCCTTACAAATGGGTTGTCCTGTCGTCAGGCAGCCCTTCGGTCGGCCGGATTCCAAAGTCTGGGTCTGGCCTCGGCTGGTGTCGCACTTCACCCGACGTCATAGCTGCAGTTATTCGGGTATAAAGGCATCAGCCGACACCATTTTCCTCAGTCTTTCTTGCCGCATGGCGCCCGAAGCAGAAGCTGTTTGCAAGTGCCGGTCGGTCAGAACCAGAGATTACTACCGAATACTACTACCGAAGACTTCTAAAAAGCTAAGTACCCCGTTGGGGACTCTTTCTTGCCTCAGCCGATGTCAGAAAAAGTGAATAACTGTTTAACTTGTGGGAAACAAATACCTCATAAAGATTTCCACTCTTACTGCTTACCCTGTTTAGGCCCAGACCACGACGTAGCAGCTTGTCTAGCCTGTGCTTCTTTTAACCGGCGGACGCTTAGACGTCGGTCTGAATTTGCTGAGGAGTTTTTCGGCTCCGATTTTGCTTATATTATGCCGTCGGATCCTCCGACTACGCAAATGTCTGAAAAGCGCAAGGAAAAGGACCGACACTCGCGGCCCGCGGTTTCGGCCGAAACCGCGGTTAAGCCAACCGCAAGTGTCTCGGTTTCGACTGAAACCGAGCAAGCGGTTCTTCCTTCAGCCGAAAACTTACCTTCTACCGAGGCCTCTTCCAACCTGGTGGAATCGGCTTCTGAAATCCCACCTGCTGTTGCAGTTTCTCAGGAATTATCTGACACTATTCCCTTGGATATTTCAACCCCATGCACGTGGAGCTGCTAGGCCACCTGCAGCCATGTCCATTAAGGCCTTTACCAGGGCTAAAGCAGCTAAAGCTACTAAAACTGTGCCTGCTAAGACCCCCTCTCACAGGCCTAGCTCCAGTTCACAAATGCTTAGTTTAGCAGAGGATCTCATTTCTTTAATCCGGGGATCCCAACCTCAACCAGACAGGGCCTCTCAACCACCTCCAGAGAAGAGGCCTAGAGCAGAGCCCCCTGAGCCACTTTCTACAGATGATTCCTCTGATGATTCAGATGATACAGACCGTCCAGAGGCTCCTTTCTCCCCTTATGAAGACTCTGATGCTGAAGAGTCCATCCCTTCTGCCTCTCCGCCTGAGGAATTTTCCTTTGGGGAAACCTTGCATGCTATGAGGGAACAATTTCAGTGGCAGGGCCAGGATTTTTCAGACTCCAGAAAAAGGCTTAGAACCTTTCTGCATTTACCACAACATAGGCCTTTAGCCATACCTCCAGTTCTTTCTGTTGTAGATGATGCATTTAATGATGCTTGTACTGCTCCTGATTCTCTACCTCCGGCCCCTGCTAAGCCTGATAGATACTACAGGGTCCCGGACACGCATTACCATTTGTATAAGGCTCCTTTTGCAGATCCCGAGACTATCTCCCAAGGACCTAAGGCTGTAGCAGCTACCTCTGCTAAAAACCCCCTCCCCTCTGAAAGGGAATCCAGATCCTTAGAGAGATGGGGTAAAAAAGTTTACACTTCTGCTACTCTTTCAGCTAGGGCCTTGAACTGTCAATTTCACATGATCCAGTATCAAGAATTTATGCTAGACCAGTTAACCAAAAAACTGTCCTCGGATGAACCATTAGACAAAAAAAACCTGTTCAGGAAATGGTACATAACATTCAACAAGTCAGTAACCATTCTTTAAAATGCGGCTATGATGCACTGGAGGCTTCCTTTAGATCAGCCATGACTGGCACAGTTATCCGAAGGCATGCATGGTTAAAAGAGCAGGCCTTACCAGACCATGTCAAGTCCAAACTATTAGATGCTCCCATGGATAAGATCAATTTGTTTGGCTCTCCTGCACAACAGGTGCTGAAGAAGATGGAAGAGAAGGCAAAATCTGTCCAAACAGTAAAAGATTTCTTACAGGTCCAACCGCCAAGGTTTAGCAGGAATTGGCCCTCCAAGAATTGGTCCTTTCCAGACTCCTCCAGAGCTCAGAGAGGCAGGAATAGGCGTTCAAGAGGCATAAGCCAATCCAGGGGTGCCTACAGGGGACGCCAGTGGCAGGGTAACAACCAGCGAAGTACAGCCACAGACACAGCCACCACCACAACTACAGGACAATCACAGTGACTTGGCTCTGGCACCGCCTACCAGGGAACAACTAGAAGCACCCTTAGGCGGGAAGCTAGCCTTATTTTCAACAAACTGGCATTACATCACAAGAGACCAGTGGATTTTGCAGACAATAGACCAAGGCTACAGGTTTCACTTCCATACTCTACCAGGGAAGAGAGGAATGCCAAACCTACCTCCAAATCAAAAGGCAGAAGCTCTTAAACAAATATCTCAATTATTAAAGATGAGAGCTGTGGAAAAGGTACCATCTATGGAGCAAGGAAAGGGATTTTACTCCAGACTCTTCCTGGTACCAAGAAAAGAGAGCAAATGGAGACCTATTCTCGACCTGTCCGCTTTAAACACATTCCTCATTGTTCCAAAATTCAAAATGCTGACTCTACAGCAACTTCTTCCCATGCTGGGCAAGGAGTCTTGGCTGGTAACTCTAGATCTCAAGGAGGCATACCTGCACGTCCCCATACGACCAAATTGCAGAAGATACCTCAGATTTCTTGCAGGATCAGAGCATTATCACTTCTCAGCATTGCCCTTTGGCTTATCTACTGCGCCCAGAGTGTTCACGAAATGCCTGGCATCAGTAATTGCTCATTGCAGGCTTCAGGGAATCCAAATCTACCCTTACCTGGACGACTGCCTGATACAAGCGGACAACAAAAACAAGCTAGCAGAAGACTTAAAAAGGGTCATTTACCTACTGCAAGCCCTGGGATATACAGTCAATATAGAAAAGTCAAGGCTGATACCATCCCAAAGAATAACCTTTTTGGGTGCAGAGCTGGACACATCAAAACAAATGGCATTCCTAACAGTAGAAAAACAGGAGCAACTAACTCTCTACTTCTTGGCATTAACAAAGCAGAACCATCTAACAGCAAGAAAAGTCCTGCAAGCCTTGGGCTTCATGGCATCCTGCATAATATTGGTTCCTCATGCCAGACTGCATATGAGAAAACTACAGTGGTACCTAAGGAATTTATGGTCTCAACACAAGCACAGCCTAGAAACCCAAATTCCAATAATTCCATGCCTGAAGCAAGAATTCCTATGGTGGGCTCAGGCCTGTCAATCAAACACAGGATTGCCCTTCCACAGCACTCAACCAAGTCAAACCATCACGACGGACGCCTCAGACCTCTGTTGGGGGGCCCACATGCTGGACAAGTGCATACAAGGCTTATGGACTCAAGACCAGCTGCACCTACACACAAATCTAAAGGAAATGCTGGCAGTAAAACTGGCAATTCAGACATTCAGACCATTTCTCCGACAAGGTCAATTGATAAGGACAGACAACACCACAGTTATGTGGTACATCAACAAACAGGGAGGCACACATTCGTACCCTCTTTGCCGGATGGCACTGGACCTCTGGAATGTGGCCCTGAGCTACAACATTCAGTTACAAGCAATTTTTGTACCAGGAAAAGAAAACATTCTAGCAGACATATTAAGCAGGACTACCATGGATGCCCACGAATGGATGCTGCATCCGGACATCTTCAAAACCATTACAAGAAAATGGGGACTCCCAGAAATAGACTTATTTGCATCCCATTATGTGGTACATCAACAAACAGGGAGGCACACATTCGTACCCTCTTTGCCGGATGGCACTGGACCTCTGGAATGTGGCCCTGAGCTACAACATTCAGTTACAAGCAATTTTTGTACCAGGAAAAGAAAACATTCTAGCAGACATATTAAGCAGGACTACCATGGATGCCCACGAATGGATGCTGCATCCGGACATCTTCAAAACCATTACAAGAAAATGGGGACTCCCAGAAATAGACTTATTTGCATCCCCACGCAATCACCAGCTAAAGAAATTCTGCACAAGGACGTACCACCCACTTGCTTGGAAGGTGGACTCCCTATCCTTCAGTTGGAAAAACCTGACAGCGTATGCATTCCCACCACTTCTTTTGATGCACAAGGTGCTATTGAAGATCAAAGAGGACCGTCCAAGGATCATTCTGATAGCTCCAGACTGGCCAAGACAACATTGGTATCCATTACTGAGGAGCATGTCTCGGGAACAAATATGGCCACTACCCCTGGTTCCCTTGCTGTTAACACAGAACAACTACAACATCCTGCATCCAAACCTGAAAACTCTGCAGCTGACTGCCTGGAACATTGCATAAGACCAATTAACCCAAATTTATCCCAAAGGGTTAAAGACATTATCCTTGAGGCTCGCAGACCCTCAACAAGAAAAAAATTATTCAGCAAAATGGAAAAGATATCTCATTTGGAGTACTGCAAAAGGAGAAGATGTGTCACTGGTAAACATAGCCAGCATCCTGGAATACTTGGCAGAGCTCTTCCACACAGGCCTGTCCTATTCTTCCATTAAGATTCATGCATCAGCTATTTCAGCAGAATACGGCTTGGATCCTCCTGTCTTCTCACATCCTCTGCTCAGGCAGTTTCTAAGAGGAATTAAAAATGTAAAACCTCCTAGGAAGCCACCATTGCCAGCATGGGACTTGAACTTTGTGCTAGAAAAATTGACACTTCCTCCTTTCGAACCAGCAGCAACAGCAGAATTACAATACTTATCATGGAAGACTGCTTTCCTGCTGGCAATCACTTCAGCAAGAAGGGTATCTGAACTACAGGCATTAATGGCAGTACAACCCTTCCTGATCTTCCATCAAGATAGAGTGTCCATGAGAACAAATCCTACTTTTATGCCTAAGGTGGTCTCCAGAGTGTCTTTAAATCAGGCTATCCACCTACCTACATTCTTCCCCAACCCACAGAACAGGGAGAAAGACTGTTGCATACCTTGGATGTACATAGACAATTACGCTACTACCTGGACAGGACCAAGGGCAATAGAAAACTGACCAGCTACTGGTAGCATATGCAACAGGAATGGAAGGAAAAGCAATTTCAAAACAGACAATCTCCAAGTGGATAGGAAATTGCATTAGATTTTGTTACTCCTACCATGGAAAGAAAACTCCAGAAAACATCAGGCCTCACTCTACAAGGGCTACAGCCACTACCACAGCTTTCTTACGAGGAGTGGCTACCAAGGACATTTTAGAGGCTGCTACTTGGAGCTCCGTGCATACATCTGCCAAGCATTATAATTTACCTTTATACTCTAGATCCCGAGCAGGTTTTGCCACTGCTGTTTTGCAAGGGATCTTAACTACACCATAACTTTATTTTTCCTCCTCCCCCAGTTTGGCTATGGTATTCTACCCATTTGTAAGGACTGCAGATGCATCCTTGAAGGACATAGTACAGTTTTGTACCTACCATAAATGTAGATGTCCGATAGGAATGCATCTGCAGTCAGGATTACCCACCCACCTTTCCCCTCTGTGGTACTCCTAGGGTATTTGCCCATCTTATAGCTAGCTGGGGGAATCTATTATGGTGTATTTGTTTGTATATATGTACATACATGCTTATTTTTTGTGTTTGCTCTCTACTATTTGGAATCATTGGCATTTATCCAAATTTAGCCTTCCAAGAGGGCACCTGGCATCTGGGGCAAGAAACACGGAGGAAAATGGCGTCGGCTGATGCCTTTATACCCAAATAACTGCAGCTATGACGTCGGGTGAAGTGCAACACCAGCCGAGGCCAGACCCAGACTTTGGAATCCGGCCGACCGAAGGGCTGCCTGACGACAGGACAACCCATTTGTAAGAACTGCAGATGCATTCCTATCGGACATCTACATTTATGGTAGGTACAAAACTGTACTTTGTCCTTTCTATCCTGTCCAGGGCTGCTTCTGTATTTTCACCTTCTTGGATGCACATGATGTTCATCGTGTTTCACTGTTGCAGTCATTACAATTGGGTTATCCTGCTGGCAGGGTACCCTCAGTCGGCCCGAATTCCAAAGTCTAGGTCCGGCGTCAGTTGCTGTCACCTCTTCCCTGTCGTCAGTGCGCCAGGGGTATAATAGATGCAGCCGACGCCATTTTCTTAGTCTTTCTTGCCGCGCGGTGCCCGAAGCAAAAGCAGTTCACAAGTGCCGGTCTGCCGACTCCTGAGATTTTCAAATTCGAATTTCAGATCCGAATTCTTCATTAAAGCTAAGTACCCCGTTGGGGAAACATTTTTCTTGCTCCAGACAGATGTCAGAAAAAGTTAACAATTGTATTTCTTGTGGGAAGCAAATACCTCATAAGGATTTTCATTCTTACTCTATTCATTGCCTATGCCCTGACAGCGACGTTGCTAGCTGTCGGATTTGTGCTAGATTTAACCATCACACTATTAAGTGTCGGTACAATTTTGCCTTTCATTACTTTGGCCGAAGATTCAATTATATAATGCCGTCGGAACAACCAACGACCGCAGTTTATAAAAAAACGCAAGGAAAAGGACAGGCATCCGAGGTCCAAAGCCGCCGCCGAGGCTTCCGCTAGGCCTGTCGCCGGTTCTCAGTGAGGCGCGTTCGCAGCCCCTGATGCCTGTTACCTCAGAGCCACAGGCCGCTTCCGACTCCCACGTGGAGCCAACTAGGCCGCTGGAAACTGAAGGTATTGGACACCCAGAAACTATTCCTTTAGATGGGTCCAGAGCCACTGAGCAGGCATCGGCTTCTGAGGGTGTTTTCAGACCTACCCAGTTATATGTAAATCCAACCTCCGCTTCAAAGGCAAAGACAAGTACAGCATTCTCCTGGACAGACTTCCATGCCTAAAAAACAGATGCTTACAATGGCCGAAGACCTAATTACTTTGATCAGGGGTTCCTATCCCCCTCCTGATAAGAGGCCTAGGCAAGAGATAGACTGTGAATCTTCAGATCAGGTTTCTATTTCCTCTGATTCCTCTTCTGAACATGAATATTCCCTTCCTCCCTATGAGGATTCTGATGCTGAAGAATCCATCCCTTCAGCCTTGCCTCCTGAGGATTATTCTTTTGGGGAGACCCTGCATACTATGAGGGAGCATTTCCATTGGGAGAGCCAAGATTACTCTGAATCCAAGAAAAGGCTCAGAGACTTCCTTTTATTACCCCAGCACAGACCCCTTGCTATTCATTCTGTTTTAGACATTGTAGATGATGTTTTTACAGAGTCCGGTCTATTTCCTGACTCTTTACCACCAACTCCTGTAAAGCCAGACAGATACTACAGGGTTCCGGATTCACATAAATTTCTTTACAAAAACCCTGCTGCTGATCCAGAAATTATTTCTCAGGGTCCCAAGGGGGTCAAGGCTTCCACTGCAAAAAAACCCTACTCCCTCTGATAGGGATTCAAGGGCCCTACACAGATGGGGGAAAAAAGATTTATACTTCTGCTACCTTGGCTATAAGAGCTTTACATTGTCAGTTTCATGTGCTTAAATATCAGCAATATCTTATGTCATTGCTTAAACAGAAAATGTTGACAAATTCAGAATGTACAGAAAACAAAGAAATGCAGGATTTATTGCATGCAGCTGAACAAGTGGGTTGTTTGGTTTTTACAACACAAGGGTACAGGGTTTACTCAATCTCACAGGTTCACAGGCTTAGCTGCTAGGGCTCTTATGAGTTAAGTTAGCCTAAAGCATACTTTGCAATGTGGTTTTGATTCTCTAGAGGCCTCTTGCAGGGCCGCAGTTACAGGTTTTGTCATTAGGAGGCATGCTTGGTTAAAAGAGCAGAATCTGCCCAATCATGATAAAGCAAAACTATTAGATGCTCCATTACAGCATGATACCTTGTTTGGTGTTAAAGCAGAAGACGTGTTGAAGAAAATGGAGGACAAAGCTAAATCTATGCAAACAGTGAAGGATTTCTTACAGGTACAGCCTCCCATATTTAGCAGGCACTGGCCTACAAAGAATTGGACCTTTCCAGTGTCAGACAGGCCACAAAGAGGCAGATCACAGCCCCAAGGCTCATACAGGCCTAAGCAATGGGGTGCTTCTACCTCCAAAAGTAGAGAGGAAAAATCACTGCCATACAGGAAACAGTCTCAGTGACTTTCCCCTACCAACACCAAGCACTTATCTTCTGGCTGCTCCTTTGGGGGGAAAACTAGCACTGTTCTCACAAAATTGGCACAGGATCACCCAGGACAAATGGGTCTTAAATATCGTATCTCAAGGCTACAGGTTCCACTTTCACATCCTGCCAAGGCCAAACGGTATGCCAAACCTGTCACGCAATCAATGGGCAGAGGCACAAAAACAAGTTTTATCCCTCTTGGACATGAAAAGCCATTCAACAAGTACCACAGCAAGAGCAGGGAATAGGATTTTACTCAAGGCTATTCCTGGTACCCAGAAAGGACAAAGCATGGAGACCAGTACTGGACCTGTCTATCCTAAACACATTCCTGGATATTCCAAAATTCAAAATTTTAACTCTGCAGCAGCTTCTGCCCATGCTGGGCAAGAAAGCTTGGCTTGTGACTAGACCTAAAAGAGGCATACCTGCATGTCCCAATCAGACAGTCATGCCGAAGATACCTCAGATTTATGGCTGGCTCAATGCACTACCAATTCTCTGCACTGCCCTTTGGCTTATCTACTGCACCCAGGGTCTTCACAAAGTGCCTGGCACCAGTGGTTGCATTTTGCAGACAAAGAGGAATACAAATCTATCCATACTTGGACGACTGCCTTATTCAAGCAGAGAAAAAGGGCACTCTACTACAGCATCTGGCATTTGTAAAAAGATTACTAACAGGTCTAGGGTACACAGTAAATGAAAAGAAATCAAAACTCGTACCCTCGCAAGAGATAATATTCCTGGGTGCAAGCTTAAATACAACTGCCCTGATGGCTTATCTCACGCCAGACAAAGACCACTGACTACTTATTTCAAAATGTTGGCAACAAAGTCCCAGTTATCTACAAGAAATATTCTGTAGGCTTTGGGCTTCATGGCATCTTGCATTCTACTAATTCCATATGCAAGACTGCATATGAGGAAACTTCAATGGTATCTAAAAAGTGTTTGGACTCAACATTGCAACAGCCTGGAAACAATAATTACCCTCATTCCCTGCCTGCAACAGGAGTTTCGATGGTGGGCAAAAGCCTGTCACCTTAACACGGGACAGCCATTCGCCATACCCACAGCCAGGCAGACATTGACAACAGATGCATCAGATTATGCCTGGGGGGCCCGTATGGCAGGAAGATGTATTCAGGGCACATGGTCCACAAGTCAAATGCATCTACATATCAATCAAAAAGAGATGCTAGTGTACAGAATGCCCTGACAGCCTTCAGGGATCTACTTCATCCAGGACAACTACTGATAAAGACGGACAATACTACAGTCATGTGGTACATAAACAAGCAGGGAGGCACACATTCCTACCCCCTCTGCAGACTAGCCATGAACTTGTGGGACACAGCATTGACTTATCAAGTACATCTGCAAGCACAATTCCTGCCAGGAAGGATAAATACTCTGGCAGATGAACTAAGCAGAAACCTAATGGATCCCCATGAGTGGAAATTGGATCCACAAGTATTCAGCATGATAACAAAGAACTGGGGATGCCCGGACATAGACCTATTTGCCTCCCTTCACAACTACCAACTACAGAAATTCTGCACAAGGACTTATGACAAGCAAGCATGGAAAGTGGATGCTCTATATTTCAGCTGGAAAAACCTAACAGTATATGCCTTTCCTCCTCTGCCTCTCCTTCCCAAGGTATTCCTTAAGGTCAGACTAGAAAAGCCAAAAATGATACTGATTGCCCCAGACTGGCCCTGCCAGCACTGGTACCCAATCCTAAAGAGCTTGTCTCAAGGTCCAGCTTGGACATTTCCCCAAATTCCTCACTTATTGACCCAACAAGACAGTCAGATACTGCACAGCCAACTCAGGACTTTAAACCTGGCAGCATGGCGGATACTGTAGTCATTCAAGACGCACCTCTCTCAAAAGCAGTGATGGATGTTATTTTGGAGGCCAGGAGGCCTAGCACCAGAAAAACTTATGCAGAAAAAATGGAAGAGATTCTGTGCCTGGAATCAGACACAAGGCATTGACACGATTGTTCCAAATATTCCTCAGATTTTGCAATACTTAACTGAGATGCTGGATAAAGGCCTTTCCTTTTCATCAATTAAAATTCATGCCTCTGCCATTTCAGCTCATTACAATACAAATCCACCTATTTTTTTGTATCCATTACTAAAGCAGTACCTCACAGGGGCCAAAAACATAAGACCTCCATGGAGAGCCCCAATACCTGCATGGGACCTCAACTATGTCTTGGAAAAACTCACACTGCCTCCGTTTGAACCAGCCTCTACAGCAGATATAAAATTATTATCCTGGAAAACAGCTCTGCTCCTAGCAATAACCTCCGCTAGACAAGTCTCAGAGTTACAGGCACTCATGGCTGTGGAACATTTTATTATTTTCCATCATGACAGGGTTTCTCTCAGGACAAACCCTACATTTATGCCTAAGGTAGTGTCCAGTGTGGCCCTTAACCAAACAATTCATTTGCCTACCTTTTACCCAAACCCACAGAATAAGGGTGAGAGACTTCTGCATTCTTTGGACATTCACAGACAGCTGCGCTTCTACTTGGACAGAACCAAAGCTTTCAGAAAGACTGAACATCTTCTAGTGGCATATGCTGCAGGATCACAAGGAAAGCCTGTCTCAAAACAGACTATTTCAAAGTGGATAGGCCACTGCATTCGATTCTGCTATTCTCAGCATGGCAAATTAGTGTCTAAGGGTATAAGGCCACATTCAACCAGAGCAGCAGCCGCTTCAGCAGCCTTCCTGAGAGGAGTACCAACCAAAGACATCTTAGAGGCTGCAACTTGGAGTTCAGTGCATACATTTACAAAGCACTACCTCTTACCTCTCTACTCAAAATCCATGGCAGGTTTTGCCACTGCAGTTCTGTAGGGCCTGATAGCCTCTCCTAATCCTATTTAGCACCAATCTCCCAACCTTAGGTTTGGGATTCAACCCAATTGTAATGACTGCAACAGTGAAACACAATGATCATAGTACAGTTGTGTACCTACCATAAATGTAGATGTTCGAGTGTATTCACTGTTGCAGTCCAGGTTACCCTCCCACCATCCCCCTTTTTTCTTTGCTGGGACTTATCTCTACTTCTCTATTCTATACAACCTATGTGGTGTATTTGCTTGTAGATGAAGGAAAAGTTGTTTTTTCTGTATGCATGCTTATTGGCATAATTTAGCCTACCTTTTTAGGGGCACCTGACATCTGTGGCAAGAGAAACTGAAGAAAATGGTATCGGCTGCATCTATTATACCCCTGGCGCACTGACGTCAGGGAAAAGGTGACAGCAACCGATGCCAGACCTAGACTTTGGAATTCGGGCCGACTAAGGGTAGCCTGCCAGCAGGATAACCAATTGTAATGACTGCAACAGTGAATACACTCGAACATCTACATTTATGGTAGGTACACAACTGTACTTTCCTCCTGGTCCCTAGGGACATTCTGTTCTTCCTGAGGCTTTTTCAGTTCTGAAGTGTGTGTGTCCGCATGTCACCTTTATGCCCTACCTCTTGCATGGGGAGGATATGTGTGATGTACGGCACCTGGAAATACTAAAAGGCTTTGTATGCTGGCCGGACGTTGGGCTATACTTGGCAGCAGATCCCTTACATAAGGAATAATGCAACAGTGAACAGAAGGACATCTTATTTTATTATTGTAATACTTTACCATAACTGTACTTTTTGTCCAAACATGGTGGATATTTGTCCTCTGATAAAAGTGTAAGAGAAAGCTTTAAAACAAAGATAATGTGTTCCGTCTTTCTTTAATTTCTCCGGATCTTTTGGGTTTCTAATACCATGACGGGAATGGACTCCATTCCTAAGTTTGGGTATAACTAAAGTTCAAGAGATTAGTATTATTTTAATCTTCAACGTTAAGTAAAAGCACTCTTTACAGCAGCTGCAATGTGCCCAGAATTGACACTTCCTGTAGTTCATATGCAGTTCAATGTATTGGTAGGATATGTAAATACGACTCTAGATTCTTTTTTATTAGACCCATTACTCCTATTACTGTTGGAACTGCCTGGATATTTTCCTTCCACATTTCTCTTGTTTCTGGCTGCAAGTCTTGATATTTTATGTCTTTGCATGTCTCTGTACATGAGACAGTGTAATCGCTAGGTGTAGCAATTTCAGTGAACATTGCTACTTTTGTCTTTTTTCATAGGCTACTGTATTTGGCTTTCTTGCATTTGTTTTTTGAATTGTTTGTAAGGGACCATCCCATGTGACGTACACTTCATCATTCTCTACAGTATGTTTTGATTCATGTTTCCAGTGCTTCTCAGCTGTTTCTATATTGTAGTGTTTGCACAATTCCTAGTGCAACAATCTTGCCACATTATTGTCTTTCAGTGTGCAGGTTTCTGCCAAGAGTGTATCGCACCTAGCAACAAGATGTGCAACTTTTTCCTGTTCTTTTTTAACATATAACGTACATTTGTCTGTTTCTCCAATATGTTCAGTCAGTGGACTTTGTAAACCAATGTGTATGTACTCCACTATTTAGGGCTGCCTTGATTAACCTTTTATCCTTTGGTTTCAACTCGCCTCTGCTTTAACCATACCTGTGTCAAATTTTAATCAAAATGAGGCTGTTCCAGGAGACCTCTACACTTGCTAGTATATTTATGGCTTTTCCACATTTCTTTCCTTGTTATCAGATCTTTCTTGTTATATTTTTTCTTTTGTTTTTTTGGCACATTCAGTTGCTGTCTGATTTTTGTCTACTTCTAGTTTGATTTTCATTTCCAGATGCCACCTGAATGGGTCTGTTAAACTAAGCAGAGAAGTCATCTTAGACTTCCTCTCTGTTGTAAAACTTCCAATATGTTTGGATCTGATGAGGTCAGCATATATGTATGCAGTCCTATGACTGCAGAACCATACATATAATCAATTTCGAGGAAACCTGTACCTCCTCCCGAGCGTAGAGTATATAGTCTTGATATACACCGATTTTTATAAATCATTTGATAAGTGTGAATCATTTTGCTTGTTTTTCTCTATAAATGATCCAATTCCTTTTGGCGCCAGTCAGTCAGTTCAAACAGGAAGAGCAAATTGGTTTATAGCTTGGAATTTTATTCCTAGATGTCATGGTTGTTTTTAATATTAGTTTTACTCTTTTGAAGTATTGCTTACTGAGTTTTATTCACATTTGTTCATGTTTTATTACTTATCCTATGTCATTTCCCAGGTATTTATATACTTCTTCCTGCTCGTTCATTTGTCACATTCCTGTCCTAGTTTATTTTCTTGGTACTTCAACTTTTTTGCTTTAAACATTGATTTTGCATAATTATCAAAGGCCAAATGTCAATCATATTTCATCTGAGAAAGGTTTAACCACTTGCTTTCCATTCCTCATCTGATGCACTGTACTGTTTTAATTCATTCACAAAAAAGTAGATGAAAAATTTCTACGCAAGTTTGTTTCCTGGGAGCCAAATTGTAACCAAGACCTAATCTGTTAAGTAAAATGCTTAATTGGTTAAGGGAAAGACAAAACAACAGCAAAGTCAAAGAATCACCTTGGAATATCCCCCTTTGAATTTTTATCCCTGGGAAAGTAATTCGTCATTGGTCATGGCTTAATTGTATAGTGGTTTGCCATTGTTTCAAGATTAAAGTAATGTAAAAATAAAACAAGACCGATACAGTTTTGTGGTAAGTAATAACTAAATAACAAAGTAACCACACTGTAATGTAATTGACCAATGTAAGATAGGGTTGCCACCTTTTCAAATGCCCAAAGTGGGACATTTTTGGTACAAATATCAGATTTTGCAGGGCAAAACTTACCCGTGGCCAGTGCAAAGGACAGAACTTTACTTTTTTGCCTAAATAAAAGCTTATTCTTGTAGCATTTTAATTGCTTATTCTGTTTCTTATAACGTTTAGGTGTTTCAGATACAGAATAACTGTTTTATGCAACTGTTACATAAAATATGTTTTTTCTAAAATCTCACATTTGCCATGTTTACGATTTCTTTGCAGGACACAACTGCCCAAAGAGGGACTGTCCCTCGCAGAGTGGGACAGGTGGTAACCCTAATGTGAGATGACTCTTGTACATATGTAAGCACTCCTTTATCCATGAATGCGGGATGCTGTCAAATGCTTTTTTTTTCTTGTAATCTATCCGTGCCATGCTTATATTCTTTCTCTTTTTACAATTCTCCATTGTCCATTGTCTTTTTTAGCAGCATATGATCCTTTGTTCCACATGACTTTCTTTTGTTACCTTTTTCTATATTGCCAAGATTTAGTTTTCTTCAAAATAACTATAAACTCTGCCTGCATCAGTTCTAGTATATCGTTTGTGCATCATCTGAAGCTAAGTTATTGTTCTCTAGTTTTAGGATGGCTTGTAGTTTCACTTTTGAGGAGGAGTATCATTTTTTTCTGTTAACCAGGTTGATGTCTGTTCTGGATGTGCATACAATTAGTTCTTAACTCGGCTAAACCTTTGTATAAAAATGTTAATACTTTTAGCCAGATGTTAAGTACTGCATCTGGGCTTGAGGTTTTCTAATTAGGAGATTTTGTTCATTTCTCTGGCCCTCACTTCATTGTATTTCATATCCTGTACTTTTAACTTCCTTGCTGTTTTTTTATTATTTTCTTTCCATTCAGTATCTTTATGTTCCACAGGGTCTTCATAAATATTTCTCCAAAATGTGCCTATTTCTTCTGTTTTGGTGGTGTTTCTACTCCATTTGCTTTGTTTCCCAGTTCTGTGTAAAACTTTTTTTGGGACATAACTGAATTGCTTATTTTGTAGTTTTCTATATATGTATCTGCATATATTCTAAGTTTTTTCTGCTCGTATTTATATCTTTAGTTTATTATTTGTAATAGTGTATGATAGATCCTGGTCTGTTCTGATGTTGTATATTGCTGATACCATGTTTTTTTTCTAACTATTTTTGTTGATCTGTTCCCTCTTCTATAGTCTTCTGTGATTTTTCTGTCTTAATTTTTTGTATAGTTTTCTTATTTGATGATTCCATGATAACATTTTGTTTCCCTTATAACTATATGTTTTTGTGTTAAAACTTTGTTTTATTAGTTTAGCAGCACAGTAATATCCTATTTAATTCTGTTATGTCACATGAATTTCTGTTAAAATAGAAGAACACAGTAATCAAGACTATTGTCAGACTTCTAACATTCTGAGTCTTATTTACTTTCTGTAATGTATTTCTTTCATCAGTCCTAATGTCCAGCAGCCTCTGTTAAATCAAATATTTCTTCCCTTAGATCATGTTTTTCTAAGCTGAGGGCATATTCTTTGCTCTCTCATTTCCTGTGGGCATTCTACAGAAAGTTCATAGGTGAATAGGTTCATAGGAGATTACTAGGCTAGTGGCCCTGGAAACCTTACAAGCCTAGCCTGTTAATCCCAAATTGCCTCAGTTGTCTTTGGTTAGATGGGTGTAATTCACAGAGTGAGTCTATGATAAACACAGACTACCCCTGTTCCTGAGAGACATGGGTGCTACCCCTGGGGTGAATTTGCTGTCTCCCATCCATTTGTCCAGGTTGCACTTGAATAGGGTCAGTGAGGAGCTCTGTTTCCCATGAATTGGAAGTTTATTCCACAGTAAGGGCAGTCTCTGGGAGATATAACTGTCTCTCCAGCATGTTCGGTTAATATCACAGGCTAGGTTAAGATCCCTAGAGCGAGTGACTCTTGTGCCATTTGACTTGCGGATGCGCAGAATATCCATCAGGGAAGGGTTAGAGACTGCCCTGTAGGTGAGGCACAAGTCACCTGTCAGCAGCCTATATGATACAGAATACAATGATGGGAGTTTGTCTATCCATGCAAGTGATGGTTTGGAGGCCCAATATTTTCTTGGTGAGAAACCTCTGTGGTCTCTCCTACTGCTGCAGGTTTCTGATGAAGTGCATACAGAAGAGAGCATTGTACTCTATTAATGGTCTGATGAGGGCTGAGTACAGTGGAGTTATAATATCCTTAGACCTGGATGCGATGCCTTTACTTATGAAATGTGAACTGTAGAAGGCTTTCCTTAGCACTGTGGAAACTTGGTGGTCGAAGGTCAGATTGCCTTCTACCTGTGTTCCCAGATCTCACACCATTGGGTTTGAACTTAGGGGGGTGCTGTCAATATTGTAATTATCAGTGAATTTCCCTTTGCCAAATGCACTTTTTTCTGTTTAATTTTATACAGAGGCTTTGGCACTAGTCAGTGATTGCACCCAATTTGCAATCATCAGCAAACTTGTTAAACCAAAGGCCATCTGCTTTAGCCTGGACATCTGAGAAATAAATTCCAAACAGTAAAGGGCCCAGCATTGATCCTTGTGGTATGCCACTGGTGACATGTCTGGTGGTAGAGGTGGAGTCACCAACTTAGATGGTATGTGTTCTGTCGGTGAGCCGATTAGCTACCCATTTAGTGATGTAAGGGTTAATCCTCAACTGGGAGAGTTGTGGGGGGATTGTATTAAAATCCTTGGCTAGGTCAGGATAGTCAGTAACTCTTAACTTCGTCCAGGGATTTGGTGACTTTCTCAAAGAAGTCTACTAGTTTTAATAAGCATGGATTACCCTTAACAAAGCCAAACTAGGTTGGGTCTAGAGTTTGAAGATCGCCTTTGTCCTTGTTGATAAGGTCCATAATGTTTTTTTTCATGGTCTTGCAGGCGAGGCTGATTAGACTTATGGGTCTATAGTTCCCAGGGTTGGTTGATGGGCCCCACTTTGTGCAGGGAGATTACTGTTGCTGTTCTCCACTCTGCTGGAACAATGCCAGTTCTCAGGCTGTGGTTAAGGGGAACACCAAGTGGGTGCACTAGGGTCTTGTTTTAGATTGCTTAATAAGCAATCTGGGATGTTATTGGGTCCCTTTGAGGCTGTGTTTTTGGCCTTGAAGAGCACAGCTGTGACCTGATCTGTACAGATATTAGGCTGAGGACTGGTGTCAGGTATGCTTTGAGGTATGTCTGGTGGGGACGGGGGGGGGGGGGTGATGTTTGTACCAAATCAGTCAGGTTAGTAGATTGGCAGTTCCTCTGGTGTAGTACAAGTGGTACCATGTACTACCAGTTCAGCAATAGCTGGACATTCCCTTTTAAATTTCATATGTAGTTAAAGAATACCTTATGATCATCCTCAGCTAGGGCTACTATTTTACCTTCATAATTAGATTTAGAGGACTTTACAAGATTCTTCCCCTGCTGAATCAGTTCCATCTTATTCTTAGACATCAGTTTCTTCCCTTTGATGTCCTTCAAGGATGCATCTGCAGTCATAACATATGGGTTGTCCTGCCTCAGGCAGCCCTTCGGTCGGCCGGATTCCAAAGTCTGGGTCTGGCCTCGGCTGATGTCGCACTTTCCCCGACGTCAGAGCGTCTGGGGTATAAAAGCATCAGCCGACGCCATTTTCCTCCGTCTTTCTTGTCGCGTGGTGCCCGAAGCAGAAGCAGTTCGCAAGTGCCGGTCGGTCAGCTCCTGTGATTCAGCTACCGAAGACTTCGAAAAAAGCTAAGTACCCCGTTGGGGACTCTTTCTTGCTTCAGCCGATGTCAGTCTTTCTTGCCGCGTGGCCCGGAAAGCAGAAGAAGGTCAGAACCAGAGATTACTACAGACTTCTAAAAAGCTAAGTACCCCGTTGGGGACTCTTTCTTGCCTCAGCCGATGTCAGATAAAGTAAATAATTGTTTAACTTGTGGGAAACAAATATCTCATAAGGATTTCCACTCTTACTGCCTCCCTTGCTTAGGCCCAGACCACGACGTCTCGGCCTGTTCAGCCTGTGCTTCCTTCAACCGACGAACTCTTAGATGTCGGTCGGAGTTTGCAGAGGAATTCTTTGGGGCTAATTTTGCATATAAGATGCCGTCGGAGACTCTGACATCGCATTTGGTGAAAAAACGGAAGGACAAGGACCGACACTCGCGGCCCGTGGTTTCGGCTGAAACCACAGTTAGGCCTACCGCGAGTGTCTCGGTTTCGGCCGAAACCGAGTCCTCGGTACTTCCTTTAACCGAATCCACTCAACCGACCACCGCGGCCCTGGAGGCCCCGGCTGAGTCGGCTACTGAGCTACCTACTGAAACCAGTGTCCAGGAAATGTCCGACACCATTCCTTTGGACAAGTCTACTCCTGCACGTGGTGCAGCCAGACCCCCTGCTTCCATGTCCATTAAGGCTTTTTCCAGGGCTAAAGCTGCTAAACATGCTAAAGCTTTGCCTCCCAAGACTACCTCTCAGAGACCTTCTTCTAGTTCTCAGATCCTCAGCCTTGCAGAGGATCTTATCTCTTTAATTAGAGGTTCTCAGCCTCACCCGGACAGGGGCTCTCAACCACCACCAGACAAAAGACCCAAGACTGAGCCCTCTGACCAACACTCTTCAGATGAGTCTACGGATGGATCTGTGTTGTCAGATCACCAGGAGGAGGCTTATTCGGCCTATGAGGATTCTGATGCTGAAGAATCTATCCCTTCGGCCTCCCCTCCTGAAGAGTTTTCCTTTGGTGAGACACTACACTCTATGAGAGAACATTTTCAATGGCAGGGTCAGGAATTTTCTGATTCTAGAAAGAGATTAAAGACTTTTTTACATTTACCTCAGCATAGGCCCTTAGCTATACCTCCTGTTTTGAATGTTATTGATGATGTGTACAATGATGTTAGTACTGCCCCTGATTCTCTCCCTCCGGCACCTGCCAAACCTGATAGATACTGCAGGGTCCCGGATTCTCATCTACACCTGTACAAGGCCCATTCTGCAGACCCAGATACTATTTCTCAGGGCCCAAAAGGGGTTGCAGCTGCCACTGCCAAAAATCCTCTACCTTCTGAAAGGGAGTCTAGAGCTTTAGAGAGATGGGGAAAGAAGGTATATACTTCTGCAACTCTTTCCATGAGAGCATTAAATTGTCAATTTCATATGATACAGTACCAAGAGTATTTGTTAGATGAATTGCATAAGAAGCTTTCCTCTTCTGAACCCCTTGACCGTAAATCCCTTCAGGATCTGGTACATAACTCACAGCAGGTTAGTAATCATTTTTTGCAGTGTGGTTATGATGCACTGGAAGCTTCATGTATGTCAGCTATGACTGGGGCAGTTATTCGTAGACATGCCTGGCTGAAGGAACAATCTTTACCAGACCATGTTAAAGCTAAACTCCTGGATGCTCCAATGGAAAAACAAAAATTATTTGGTTCCTCGGCTCAGGAGGTCTTAAAGAAGTTTGAAGAAAAGGCAAAATCTGTGCAAACAGTTAAGGACTTTCTGCAAGTACAACCACCGAGATTCAGCAGAAACTGGCCTACTAAGAATTGGTCCTTTCCAGACTCGGACAGATCCCAGAGGGGCAGGAACAGGCGTCCCAGAGGTAGAGGGCAAGCTATAGGCTCCTACAGAGGCCGTCAGTGGCAGCCTACCAACCAGAGAGGTAGTGCAGGAACAGCAACAACAACTACTACACCTGGACAGACTCAATGACTTTCCTTTGATTCCGCCGATCAGGGCTCAATTGGAAGCACCATTGGGTGGAATGCTTTCTTTATTCTCAAAAAAACTGGCATTACATTACAAGGGACACATGGACACTGCAAATAATAGACAAAGGATACAGGTTCCACTTCCACACTTTGCCAAGAAGAAACGGAATGCCAAACCTGCCACCAAATCAGAGGGCAGAGGCTTTAAAGCAGATCAACAACTTAATACAAATGAAAGCCATAGGAAAGGTACCTCTTTCAGAACAAGGCCAAGGTTTTTACTCCAGATTATTCCTTGTTCCAAGAAAAGAAAACCAATGGAGGCCTATTCTCGACCTGTCCGCACTGAATACTTACCTCATTGTGCCAAAATTCAAGATGCTGACCCTACAGCAACTTCTTCCCATGCTGGGCAAGGAGTCTTGGCTGGTGACTCTAGATCTCAAGGAGGCATACCTGCATGTCCCTATTCGACAAAGTTGCAGAAGACACCTCAGATTTCTTGCAGGATCAGAGCATTATCAATTCTCAGCATTGCCCTTTGGCTTATCTACTGCGCCCAGAGTATTCACGAAATGCCTGGCATCAGTAATTGCACACTGCAGACTTCAGGGGATTCAAATCTACCCATATCTGGACGACTGCCTTATACAAGCGGACAACAAGAAAAATTTGATAAAGGACTTGGACTATGCCATCCACCTATTATAGGCCTTGGGATACACAGTCCACATCCAAAAAGCAAGACTTGTTCCATCCCAAAGGATAACCTTTTTGGGTGCAGATCTAGACACAACCACCCAAATGGCCTTTCTCACAGAGGAAAAACAAAAACAACTTCCGGATTACTTCATGAATCTGACAAGACAAACTCAGCTAACTGCAAGGAAAATCCTGCAGGCCCTGGGTTACATGGCATCCTGCATAATTCTGATTCCACAAGCCAGGCTGCATATGAGAAAATTACAGTGGTACCTAAGGAGTGTATGGTCTCAGCACAGTCACAGTTTGGAAACTTTGATACCAATCATTCCTTGCCTTCAGAAGGAATTCCTGTGGTGGGCTCAAGCCTGCCAGTCCAACAGAGGGTTGCCTTTCAACAAACCAAAAACAAAACAAACCATCACCACGAACGCTTCAGACCGAGGATGGGGAGCACACATGGAGAGCAAATGTATCCAAGGTCTATGGTCTCAAGGGCAGCTGCGCATGCACATAAACCAAAAGGAAATGCTGGCAGTGATACACGCAATCGAGGCCTTCAAACCTTTCCTCCATCAAGGCCACCTGTTAACAAGGACAGACAACACCACAGTCATGTGGTACATAAACAAGCAAGGAGGCACGCATTTCTACCCTCTATGCAGGCTGGCCATGAATCTATGGGAACTATGCTTGAAACTCAATATCCAACTACAGTCCCAGTTCGTGCCAGGGAAAGAAAATGCACTGGCAGACAGCTTAAGCAGAACTACCATGGATGCACACGAATGGATGCTGCACCCAGACATCTTTCTACGCATAACACAAGCATGGGGAAAGCCGGAGATAGATCTGTTCGCCTCGCCCCACAATCATCAACTGAAGACATTCTGCTCAAGGACATACCACCCACAAGCTTGGAGGGTGGACTCTCTCTCTCTCTCAGCTGGAAAGCTCTAAAAGTATATGCCTTCCCACCTCTCCCATTAATGTCCAAGGTTTTACTGAAGATCAGGGCAGAACAGCCAAGAGTGATTCTGATAGCTCCAGACTGGCCAAGGCAGCACTGGTACCCACTATTGAGGAGCATGTCACAGACAAAACCATGGCCTCTCCCCCTATGGCCTCCTCTTCTGACGCAGAACAATTTCAAGATCATGCATCCCAACTTGAAAACATTAAAGCTAACTGCCTGGAAAATTCCATAAACCCTCCTCAAAATAACTTATCACAGAGAGTAAAGGACATTATTATGGAAGCTCGCCGGCCTTCCACAAGGAAGACATACTCAGCAAAATGGAAAAGATTTCTCATTTGGAACACAACAAAAGGCTTAGATGTGACAGTGTCGAGCATGGCACATATTCTGGAATACTTAGCAGAATTGTTCCACAATGGCCTGTCCTATTCTTCCATTAAGATTCATGCCTCAGCAATTTCAGCACAGTACAATGTTGATCCACCTATCTTCTCGCATCCTCTCCTCAGGCAATTTCTGAGAGGAATCAAAAACATCATTCCTCCAAGGAAACCCCCTTTACCTACTTGGGATCTCAACTTTGTGCTGGAGAAACTAACACTTCCTCCCTTTGAACCAGCAGCATCGACAGATCTACAGTTTCTGTCTTGGAAAACTGCATTCCTTCTGGCCATAACTTCAGCAAGAAGAGTATCTGAGTTACAAGCTTTAATTGGCAGTACAGCCATTTCTTATCTTCCATCAGGACAGAGTTTCATTGAGAGCCAATCCTACTTTTATGCCAAAGGTGGTATCTAGGGTATCCCTGAACCAAGCTATTCACTTGCCTACATTCTTCCCAAATCCACAAAATAAAGGGGAAAAACTTCTACATACTCTGGATATACACAGAGAACTACGCTACTACCTGGACAGAACTAAAAGTTACAGAAAGACTGACCAACTCCTTGTAGCATATGCTGCTGGGGTACAAGGAAAAGCAGTTTCCAAACAGACAATTTCAAAGTGGATAGGAAATTGCATTCAATTTTGTTACTCCTTTCATGGAAAGACGGTTCCTGCAAACATCAGGCCTCATTCCACGAGGGCCACAGCCACCACTACAGCCTTCCTAAGAGGGGTGGCTACCAAGGACATTTTAGAAGCTGCTACATGGAGCTCCGTGCATACATTTGCCAAACATTACAATTTACCTTTATATTCCAGATCCAGAGCAGGTTTTGCTACAGCAGTCCTGCAGGGTATCTTAACTACACCATCCTTTTCTTAGTACCTCCTCCCCCAGATTGGCTATGGTATTCTACCCATATGTTATGACTGCAGATACATCCTTGAAGGACATAGTACAGTTTTGTACCTACCATAAATGTAGATGTCCGATAGGTATGCATCTGCAGTCAGGTTTACCCTCCCTCCTTCCCCTCTGTGGTATTCATAGGGTGCTTACCCCTCCATTAGCTAGCTGGGGGATCTATTATGGTGTATTTGTATATATATGTATATATTTTGGAAAATGTTTGGAATTTACTGCATTCCTCCAAATTTGGCCTTCCTAGAGGGCACCTGGCATCTGGGGCAAGAAACACTGAGGAAAATGGCGTCGGCTGATGCTTTTATACCCCAGACGCTTTGACGTCAGGGAAAGTGTGACATCAGCCGAGGCCAGACCCAGACTTTGGAATCCGGCCGACCGAAGGGCTGCCTGAGGCAGGACAACCCATATGTTATGACTGCAGATGCATACCTATCGGACATCTACATTTATGGTTGGTACAAAACTGTACTTTATATAATCTGTTTACACTTGAGGTCCACCAGGGTGGCTTACAGGCACAGCAGAGTCTATGCAGTTGCTTAAGTGTTTATACAGGGCATTTGTGCACACCTCTGCATAGGTGTAATTGTCTGATTGCGAGGGGTATAAAACTTTTTATAGCATTGCTTAATAGAATGTACTTTGCTTTGGAAAAGTTTGTTTTTTTGCTCCTGTGGTAACGACAGGTTCAGTAGTTATGTAAAGAACAAAAAGTAAAGGACTCCACTGAAAGTACTACCAAAAAAATTCAAATAGTAAATCCAAAAGTAAGGCAAGTACTGTCACGCTGTGTAAGAAGAAACTTCACTTTATTAAAACAATAAAAGAAGTATTATAAGCGCTTTTGGGTAAATCTTTTCATCAGATGATAAAACACTTGTAAAAAACATAGTATCTAATATAGTGCAACACAACAAATGAAAATCATAGTTTACCCTTCTTTTTGCTAGAGATGGTTTTAAAGGGACAACGTCATTTAATCCTGGGGCTTTGTCAACTCCCAGTCTAAGAATCCATTGCATCTCTTTGTATTCAGTTTCATTATACAAGTCACCCATTCTCTGACTTCTGTTTACAACACATATAACCATAAAGGCAAATACATGATCACTATGCAATTCTATATGCTTGTACAGTGCATTATGTTCTTTTCTTAACTTTATATCTGATAGATGCTTAAAAATTATATCTTTGTCTGCAATTTGTTTTTCTTACATAATATGCGGTACACTGTTGACAATTTGCAATATAGACAACATTTTGTGTATTACAGTCAGCATACGTATTCAAAAAGTTCTTCTCGTTGGTCCTGTGGTTTATAAAACAGTTTCCTTGTAAAATGTGCTTACAGGTTTAACAATGTAGGCATGGATGGATAAGTTCCCTTCTTCTTGATGCCTGGATTTTTAAAATGCATAGGTTCTTGACATAAAATATCTTTATTTCTTTTAAAAATAAATCTAGGTTGTGTCCCTACAACTCTAGTTATATTCTCATCTGTTAAAATAATTCTCCAGTTGTCTCTAATTATATTACATATACCACTTTTATCATTACTGTATGTTAAACTTATTTTCAAATCTTCATTAGCTTTTTGAACCTGTGCCTCTACCTTATTAGTCCCTTTTTTGCCTCTATGTAACCAGGGTTTTGCACTTTGTTTTCTATAGGGACTGCTGTTGTCCATTTCCTTTTTTCAGTAGATTTTTGCTATAACCTCATGCTTGAAAATGATTCTTTAGAGAGTCCAATTCCTGTATAAAGGAATTTTCATTCGTGCAAAGTCTGGATATTCTACAGACTTATCCCTTGACTATGTGTTGGAATATGTGTCTAGGGTGCATGCTGTTGGTCCAACAAGGCTTCCTGTATAGTGATGTCTTTACCTCCCCATTTTCTTTCTTAGTAATACTAAGGTCCAAGTATTCAGTGACTAATGAAGATTTGAAAATAAGTTTTAACATACAGTAATTATATAGGTGGTATATGTAATATCATTAGAGACAACTGGAGAATTCTTTTAACAGATGAGAATATAACTAGAGATGTTCTTCGTGTTTCACTGTTGCAGTCATTACATTTGGGTTATCTGCCTGACGGTAGCCCACAGCCAGCCTGATTATCAAAGTCCTGGGTCCTGCGTTGGATGCTGTCTCTTCTTCCATGACGTCAGGTCATCAGGGGTATAAAGCATGCAGCCGACGCCATTACATCAGTCTTTCTTGCCGCACAGTGCCCGAAGCAGAAGCATTTCGCAAGTGCCGGTCGTCCGACTCCTGAAATTTTCGTTTTAGAGTTTCAGAACCGAAGTCTTCAAAAAAGCTAAGTACTCCGTTGGAGATCCTTTTTCTTACTCTAAACCAATGTCAGTAAAAGTTAACAATTGTATTACCTGTGGAAAGCAAATACCTCATAAAGATTTTCATTTGTACTACATTCCTTGCTTAGGCCCAGACCATGACGTCCCTCGCTGTCAGTTTTGCGCCTTATTCAATCCTCGAACTATTCATCGTCAGTTCATTTTTGCAGCAAATTATTTCGGTACTCTGTTTAATTATCCAGAAATGGCTTCAGTAAGCCATCCGACTACCGACATTCCGAAAAAACATAAAGATAAAAGACAGACCGCATGGGTCCAAAGCTGCCGACGATGCTAACATTAAGCTAGTCGCCAGTTCGCCGGTACTCGGTGAGGTGCTTTCACAGCCCCTGATACCCGCTACTTCAGATTTGCAGGCCTCTACTGAGACCCATTCGGTGTCCGGTATGCCGCGAGATGCTTCTTCGACTATGGAACCTGCGGATGTCTCTGCCTTGGATGGGTCAAGATCCACTGTGCAGGCACCGGCTTCTGAGGGTGTATTCAGGCCTACGGACTTAAATTTCAAACCAACACCATCTTCTTCTTCAATGCCTAAAACCTGACCCATGCCTAGAAAACTGACATCCAAACCACATGGTCAGGCCCATATGCCTAAAAAACAAATAAGAATGGCTGAAGTACTTATTACTTTAATTAGGGGAAGCCAGCCTTCTCCCTCTAGGAGACCTAGAACTGATTTTCCCTCTGATTCTTCTGATCAGGATTCTGAAATTTCTGTTTCTTGTGATGACCAGGATTTGCCCTTATCTATCTATGAGGATTCTGATGCAGAGGACTCCATTCCCTCTGCTTCCCTTCCAGAAGATTTTTCTTTTGGTGAAACCTTGCAAACTCTTAACTCATTACAGCCGAGTGACGTCTCCAGGCGTTTCTGCAGTTACACCCTACTGCTCCTCTAGGCGTCAAATACTGCCTGTTCATATTTGCATTAATAATTCCAAAACCATGTTACATACAAGGTATTGGAAAATTTTATCTTGAAGCATACATGATAGCAAACACAATTGTATTGATATATGACCTCTGTCAATGGGTATTTGTTAAAAATGTAAGGTGATAACTTCAATTTTTAAATACTGAAGCCATGCCCACTAGGGGTTAAAGGTATACACTCAAAAGAGCTCTACTGGAGGGAATGAGGAGCATTTCCGCTGGGAAAGCCAGGATTACTCTGACTCCAAAAAGAGGCTTAGGGAATTCTTACTCCTACCTCAACACAGGCCTTTAAGTATCCCCCCTGTCCTGGACATTGTAGATGATGCCTTCTTGGAATCTAGCCTGGCCCCAGACACTTTACCTCCGGCTCCCAGGAAACCTGACTGGTATTACAGAGTACCTGATTCTCACAAGTTCCTTTTCAAGAATCCTACTGTGGACCCAGAGACCAATTCCCAGGGACCTAAAGGCATTAAGGCTACTAGCGCCAAAAACCCTACCCCCTCTGATAGAGATTCCAGGGCCTTGGACAGATGGGGTAAGAAGGTATGCACTTCTGCTGCTTTGGCCATTAGGGCCTTAAACTGCCAGTTTCATATGTTAAAGTATCAGCAGCATATTATGGGACTACTTAAACAGAAAATTATGTTGATTCTTGACTGTGCTGAAAAAGAATTACAGGATTTAATGCATTCTGCTGAATAAGTTGGTAAACGTACTTTGGAATGTGGTTTTGACTCTTTAGAAGCATCTTGTAGGGCTGCTGTCACTGGATCTGTTCTTAGAAAGCATGCTTGGCTTAAAGAGCAAAATCTGCCAGATCACGTTAAAGCTAAACTACCGGATGCTCCCTTAAACCAAGACCGCCTGTTTAGCAACAAAGCAGAAGTAGTCCTTAAAAAGATGGAGGAAAAAGCTAAATCTATGCAAACTGTTAAAGATTTCCTGCAAGTACAGCCTCCTAGATTTAGTAGGCATTGGCCTTCTAAGAATTAGTCCTTTCATGTCTCTTCCAGGCCTTCTCAGTCCAAACCCAGGAACAGCAGACCACCTAAGCTGCAGTCTCAAGGTACTCACAGGCCTAAGCAGTTGGGGGCTTCCACTCCCAAAGCTGGAAGTAGTAAGACACCCCCCCTATGGAAAACTGTCACAATGACTTAACCTTAAACCTTCCACGTCCTTCTCAACTGCATGCTCCCTTAGGGGGAACAATCGCACTGCATGCAAAAAACTGGGAACTCATTACCCAAGACAAATGGGTTTTAAATATAGTTTCCTAAGGATACAGATTCCAATTCCACACCTTACCATCCCCAAATGGTTGGCCAGACCTCCCCCCAAATCAGTGGGCAGAGCCTCAGCAGCAGGTTCTCTCTCTTCTAAGTATCAGGGGTATTCAGCCTGTCCCAGCAGAAGAAAGGGGACAAGGTTTTTACTCAAGACTTTACCTGGTACCCAGAAAAGACAGCTCCTGGTGTCCTATCCTGGACCTCTCTATTCTAAACACTTTTTTGGTAATCCCAAAATTCAAAATCTAACACTTCATCAACTGCTTAAAGGAAGCTTACCTGCTCATTCCAATAAGGGAATCTTGCAGGAAATACCTATGCTTCAGAGCAGGCTACATGCAGCACTATCAGTTCTCTTTACTACCCTTTGGCTTATCTGCTGCACCCAGGGTATTCACAAAGTGCCTAGCTCCAGTCGTTGCATTTTTACAGTCAAAGAAATATTAAAATATACCCATACCTGGACGATTGTCTAATTGAGGCAGAAAGCCAGGACATGCTACTAAATAATCTGGCATTTGTAAAGAAACTTCTAACCTCACTGGGGTACACCATAAACGAAAAGAAATCTCATCTAGTACCCTGCCAACAAATTGTATTCCTGGGAGCAAGCTTGAACACAACTTCCTAGATGGCTTGCCTCACGCCGGAGAAACAAGTTTATTTGACAGCCTACTTCAAACTACTGGCCACAAAGACCCAGCTATCTGCAAGGAAAGTCCTGCAAGCCCTGGGGTTCATGGCCTCTTGCATTCTACTAATTCCATTGCATATGAGGAAACTACAATGGTATCTAAAAAGCCTATGGTGTCAACATTCTCAGGATCTGGAATCAGTGATTCCAGTCATTCCTTGTATAAAGATAGCCTTTGGTGGGCAGAGGCCTGCTACCACAACAAGGGACTGCAATTCATTCTACCCCCTGCCGCCCAAACCCTAACAACAGATGCATCAGACTATGCATGGGGGGGGGCCACTTGGCAGGGCAGTGCATTCAGGGCAAATGGAACCCGATATCAATCAAAAAGAAATGTTCGCTGTACAGAACTTCCTGACAGCCTTCAAGGACCACATTCTTTCAGGACAATTATTGGTAAAGACCGACAACACCACTGTTATGTGGTACATAAACAAGCAGGGGGGAACCCACTCGTATCCTCACTACAGACTAGCCATGGCTCTGTGGAACACAACCTTAAGCTACCAAGTGCACCTACAAGCTCAATTCCTGCCAGGCAAGCAAAGTTCACTGGCAGATGACCTAAGCAAAAATTTCATGGACCCGCACGAGTGGAAACTGGAACCCAAGATATTCAACATTTTGAGAAACAAATGGGAGAACCCAGAGATAGACCTGTTTGCCTCCCCTCAACTACCAATTGGATAAATTCTGCACAAGGACTTCCCAAAGTTAAGCCTGGAAAGTGGATGCCCTGTCCTTCAGCTGGGAAAGCCTCTCAGTTTATGCCTTTCCCCCTCTGCCTCTCCTCTCGAAAGTTCTGCTAAAGATCAAACAAGACAAACCAAGGATAATACTGATTGCACCAGACTGGCCACCCCCAAAACACTGGTACCCCCCTCTTGCACAGTATGTCACTGCTGGAACCATGGCACTTGCCTCAGACCCCTTCGACAGCAGGGCCAGATTCTGCACCACCAGCTTCAAACCCTGAACCTTGCAGCGTGGCTAATTCCGTGAGCTCTCCAATAGCATCCCCTCAGTAAGCAGGTGCTAGATGTCATTCTGGAGGCAAAGAGGCCAAGTACTAGAAAATCCTATGCTGAAAAGTGGCAAAGATACTGTTCCTGGAGCCAGTCGCAAGGGATGGGCACAACAGTGCCCAGCTTACCGCATATTCTTCAATACTCAACAGAGATACTCCACAAGGGCCTTTCCTTCTCATCAATTAAAATTCATGCCTCAGCCATTTCAGCACATTGTAGTACTGAGCCACCCCTCTTCTCTCACACCCTGCTGAAACAGTTCCTCAGAGGGGCCAAAAATTTAAGACCACCCAGGAGAGCCCCTTCTCCAGCCTGGGACCTTAACTTTGTATTGGAAAAGCTCACTCTACCTCCTTTTGAGCCAGCTGCAACTGCAGAGTTGAAATTCCTTTCTTGGAAAACTGCTTTCCTTCTAGCTATCACTTCAGCAAGAAGGGTGTCTAAACTTCAGGCCCTCGTGGCAGTGGAGCCCTTCATCATCTTCCATGCTGACAGGGTGTCCCTCAGGACCAATCTTTCCTTTATGCCCAAAGTGGTATCCAGTGTGGCCCTTAATCAGTCCATTCATTTGCCTACCTTTTTCTTAATCCACAGAACAAAGGACAACGAATACTGCACTTCTTGGACGTGCACAGACAACTAAGATTTTATTTGGACAGGACTAAGCCTCTCAGAGAAACTGAACAGCTGCTAGTTATCTTTGCTGCAGGGGCAGAGTGGAAGGCCATTTCAAAGCAAACCATTTCTAAGTGGATAGGTTATTGCATTCTTTTCTGCTATAAGCAACACGGAAAACCTGCCCTACAGGGGATAAGATCACATTCCACCTCTACAGCCTTTCTCAGAGGTGTCCCTACCAGGGACATCCTAGAAGCTGCTACCTGGAGCTCTGTTCATACCTTCACCAAGCATTACCACTTGCCTGTTTTTTCTAAATCCAGAGATGGTTTTGCCACTGCAGTCTTGCAGGGCTTAATAGCTGGTCCTAATGCTCTCTAACTTCCTCCTCCCTTCCTTAGCTTTGGGAATCTACCCAAATGTAATGACTGCAACAGTGAAACACAAAGAACATAGTACAGTTGTGTACACTTACCATAAACGTAGATGTTCGAGTGTATTCAATGTTGCAGTCCTGGTTACTCTCCCTCCAGCCCCCTGACTTCTCTTGGCTATACCTTGCTTCTTGGTTAGTGTATTTCAGCTTTCTGGTGTATTTGCTTTTTGTTGGAGGTGTAACCTTACATATAGTTGCTTCCCATTATGGGGGCACCTGACATCTGGGCCAAGAAAAACTGATGTAATGGCTTTGGCTGCATGCTTTATACCCCCTGATGACCTGACATCATGGAAGAAAAGACAGCATCCGGCGCAGGACCCAAGACTTTGATAATTAGGCCGGCTGAGGGCTACCTGCAGGCAGATAACCCAAATGTAATGTCTGCAACAGTGAATACACTCAAACATCTACATTTATGGTAAGTGTACACAACTGTACTTAGTAGGGACACAACCTAGATTTGTTTCTAAAATAAATAAAAATTTGAAAGATATTTTATGTCAAGAGCCTATGCATTTTAAAAATCCAGGCATCAAGAAGAAGGGAACTTATCTATGCCTACTCTGAAAAGCCTGTAAGCACATTTTATAAGGAAACTGTTTTATATACCCCAGGACCAACAAGAAGTACTTTTTAAATATGTATGCTGACTGTAATACGCAAAATGTTGTCTATATTGCAAATTGCCAACAGTGTACTGCATGTTATGTAGGAAAAACAAATTGCAGACTTGAAGACAGAATTTCTAAGCATCTATCAGATATAAGGTTAAGAAAAGAACACAATGCACTGTACAAGCATATAGAATTGCATAGTGATCATGTATCTGCCCTTATGGTTATATGTGTTGTAAACAGAAGTCAAAGAATGGGAGACTTGTATAATGAAACTGAATACAAAGAGATGCAGTGGGTTCTTAGACTGGGAGCTGACAAAGCCCCAGGATTAAATGATGTTGTCCCTTTAAAACCAGCTCTAGCAAAAAGGAGGGTAAACTATGATTTTCATTGGTTGTGTTGCACTATATTAGATACTATGTTTTCACTAGTGTTTTATCATCTGATGAAGGGATTTACCCGAAAGTGCTTATGATACTTCTTTTATTGTTTTAATAAAGTGAAGTTGCTTCTTACACAGCGTGGTAGTACTTGCCTTACTTTTGGATTTACTATTTAGGTTCAATAGTTGATTCGAACGAGACTGATTTATGGCCTTACCTAACCAAGCAGAGTGACTACTGTGTCTAGGACATTTGAGCTTCTTATGGGGGTGCAGAATGCTTGTTCCAGAGATTTTGTATTGGCAAGTCCAAGAACCTGTGTCATCCATCTGATAGAAGGATAGTTGAAATCTCCCATGATTAAGGTGTTGGGCTGTATGGCAAGTGACTCCAGTAAGTTCAGGTAGGCGGTGTGCTTTGCATGGTTCATGGTGGGGGACCTATAGCTAGCAATGACGGGGTGGGGTATTTTGCCTACAGTTAATTGGACATGAGTAATTTGAGAGAGTCATACTGTTTGACCAGTCTCGAGGTGCACTTTGCTTTAATGAAGATGGATACTCCTCCACCTTTGGCTTTTTTCACGCTCATTTTGAGGTTTGAACATGTGGAAGGCATTGTAGCCTTGCATGGCTGGGGTGCTCTCCGTGGCCTTGAACCTTGTCTCAGTGACTGCACAGATGTCAGCATCTTCCAAGGTGAGGAATGCTTCAAGGGAGTGCAGTTTTATGTTTAGACTCCTAGCATTAAGCAGCAGAACCTTGAGTTTGTCTTGAGTGGATTTTATGTCGAAAATTTGTTGTTTTCACATTACCTTAAATAAAAAAAAAAGGCACTATGGGGGAGGCAAGCACCTTTGCTAGAATCTGAAAGCCTAGAGGAGATAGATGCAGACCATCTCTGGCAAAGCAGCATGGCCTGTCGACCATGTCTTCCCAGGCTGAGAGATACTGGATCCCCCTGGGCTGACACCACAAGCTAAGCTAATTGGTGAAGTCAATCATTTTCTTTTTATATTGTGGCATCATCCTGGGTGTGAAGGTAGAATGCTGTTTAGGGCTAAGGTCATACCTGCCTGTGGCACACAGTCTTGAGAGTTCAGGCACATCTGTCTTCATAAAGTCTAGGGAGGTGCATCTCAGTTCATTCACCCCAACATGGACTATGACTAATTCATGATGGTACTTGTTGATTGACTTGAGTCCATGTATTATTTGATGGATCCTGGCACCTGACAGGCAGCTGATCATGACCTTCTGCTTGTCCAGCTTGGTGAGGGGGGCATCTGTGTGTCTGACTGTGGAGTCGCCTATGACCAAGATATTAGATTTTGAAGTGTTTTGCCTTAGGGGCTTACTTGATAAGACACTGGTGTGTGTGTTGTGTAGTGGTGTCTTTTTGTGTAGCAGTGTGTGTGCAAGTGGTTTACATTTGGCAGGTCTCTGTTCTTTCAGTAGGCTTCTAGTGAGTACCTCCACACATGTGGGTTTATGTTTCATGACCTTATTTTGTGTGAGAGGTGGTGTGTGTGTGTGCTGACAGCCTCTTTGATGTGTGATTTGTTGTTACATGAGAGATTTGATTCCAGTTTCATAGTGTAATTACATCTCTCACATAGGGTATTTGCTTATTTTAGCAGTAAGTGGTTGTTACTATACATGAAGCAATTGCTACATTGCCTCAGGATGCCTCTGTTAATCAGGCTGGCTGGTGAAATGATGGGAAAGTGCCCATCCATTATAGCAGGTTTTTACCATATGTACTATTAGGGAACAGTTTGGGCTAGTTTGACCAGTTTTTGTACTAGGACTGACAAAGATGCTTGTTCTGTTGAAGGCTATGGATGATAAGCGTGTGTAGGGAAAAATTAGTTTCAAGGTGTGTACATGCATACAGTGCATCCCTTACCCTTGTTGTATGGTGCGCTGCAATGCGGGGCTTAAATACAGGTGAAATTAAGACCCTTTGAAGCAAATCTACCAAATAGGAAAGCACAAAGTGAACCTTCCTCCAGCAATCCCCAACTCAGACAAGGATGGATCTGCATTCTTCTGCCACAAAAATGCAGGGGAGCCCTTCTTAATGTAAGATGGCTGGTTTAGTGCTCAGGTTTATCAATAACAAGCTAGATTCAGCAGGTCTGAATCTAGTCTATTCTATCTAGGTATCAGAACAGTGCAAATCAAGTGCAGAAGCATACTTGAGCCCTTTTGTGTTTCCGAGCCCAGATTGACCAGGTAAACACCTACTGCCACCAGATGAAAAATCCCAGTCCTCCCAATGCAAAAGCACAATAAAGGAGTGTCCTGAGTGAAATGCTACCGCAAACAAACTTAAAGATATAGGTACAGCAGTGTAATTTAAACAGCTTATGAAAGTGTGATTGTTCAATAAAAGTACTTTGCTATGAATAAATGAGCCAAAAGCCATTCAGTTGTACAGAATTTATAAAGGTACTAAAAAGCAAGGTAAGCTGATTAGCCATCCAGCCAATAAAAATACATTCAGAAATATCAAGCGTTTCCCCAACCTCAACAGACCAGGCCACCTCCCAGTGCACTAGATGGAAAATCCACTGACCTCTTTTGTTGAAAAACACTTGTAAAAATCTACTACTTTATCCAACAGATAGATAATGAAGTTGGATCAGGCAGGACAGTGGCAGGTAAAATGCACTTTTTCAATATTAGCACAAGGAAAGGCTAATGAATAATTCAGGATATCAACAACATTGTAGAAAGGGAGGAGCTTATTAAGCTCAATTTACAGTAAGGGTGGGCAGCTTAAAGTCACCAGGTTTAAAAAGAAAATCAGCAAATGGGAGAGTGGGTGGAAACAGCAGGGAATCAGCAGCAGAGCTTTAGTTTATGCAGGCTTCAAATCTTTTCAAAGACAGAGGACTAGAATTTCACTGAATATTTAAGTATCACTTAACAGACAATTTAACCAATGGAAAAAAAAAACATGTCAAATGAGCAGCCTAGACAATTTGTGTCCACATCTCACGTAGAACAGAAACAGCAAGCCAAGCAGATTTCATAAAAACAAAAACAAAATGGAGCAGGTATCAAAAAGCAGCTCTAAAAAGTCACAGACAAAAATATAGGTTTTCTCACCCAGTAGGGAATCAGCAGCAGTGCTTTAGTCTCCCTGTGACACATCCTGTTCAACTGCATTCTACATAATCAATTACTCCTTCGTATGGGAACTCCATGGCCGATCATTCCACAACCATGGTCTGCATCAGAGTTGCTACTGTTTCCTGCTCCTTCCCTTGTTGTGCAACTCCAACTGAGCTTTTGTACTGGTTTCCTACTGATGGCTTCAGAACATCATGTGGCAAGTGATGAGACGCTTCCAGTTCCACCTGTTTCTCCATAATTTGGGGACTCTCTCTTCCTTTATATTGTGATGCTACTCAAATTGGATTTTATGTACTAAATCCTTCACTTTACAAGTAATCCATAGCTTCAGTTTCTCTTTATTTGGCACAGTGGTGCAGCGGTAGCGTTGTCGCCTCACAGCAAGAGGTTGTCCAGTTCGATTCTCGGCTAGGGTCCCTTCTGTGCAGAGTCTGCATGTCCTCCCTGGCTTCATGTGGGTTTCTCCGGGTGCTCCAGTTTCCTCCCACATTACAAGACGTATCTGGAGCGTTTCTTTCTTGCCTCAGCTGAAAATTGGCTCGTTCCACGTCTGACTTTCCCGGTTAAAAAATGTTAAATAAAAATTAAAAAAAAACTTCTCCATGACTAATCTTCTTTTCTTCCTTTCCCCTTATTTTCTTATTATTTTGTATTGTCAAATTTTCCATATCAGGGTGCATTTGCATGCATCTACCTTCAGTATCTTTGGTGCTACTTTTTTCCTTTGTTGTATTAATTCGTTTTGCTTTCTCCTTTGCATCACTATTGCACCATATCAAATCTGTTTACTTTCCCATGTCAATATTTTTTCTTCAGATGTTCCCTGTTCTACCTGTTTCTCCTTAATTTTTGGACTCATTGTTCCGTCTTGAAGTCTATGACTGAATGCCAAAGAAGCTAAAAAGTAAAGGTGTACAAGACAGTGGTGCGACCAGTACTGTTGTATGGTGCAGAAACCTGGGCAGTAAAGGCAGAGCAGTTGAAGCTAGAGGTGATGGAAATGAAGTGCCTGAGAAGGGTGGCAGGATGCACACTGTGGGACAGATGAAGAAATGAGGACATAAGAGCAGAAGCCAAAGTAGTTCTAATTACAGAATAGATCAGAGAGAATAGATTTCAGTGCTTTGGACACGTGCAGAAAAGCAGAAGACAATCTGGTGAGGAAGGTTGGGGACAGACTGGAAGAAGGTAAGAGGAAGCCAGGACGTCCAGCAAAGAGGTGGATGGATTGTGATTGTGTGAAAGATCATCTGCGACAGTCAGGCATGAGTGTTGTAGAAGGCAGGAGTGTGATACTGAATCGAGAGAGTTGGCGACAGTTAACACGATACCCCAACCTCATGTAGAAAAAATAGGAAAAAGGGACTGATGATGATGATCCATCATGCTCTGATGTACCCTGCATTAGACTTTCTACACTAAATCCTTCACTTCACAGTTACCATAACTTCAGTTTCTGTTTGTTTAACTTCTACCTTACTAATCTTGTGTTCTGTGTTCTTAATATTTTGTATTGTGAATTATACCATGACCCCCCCAAAACGTGCACGCTGATTGGCCAGCGTGCCCGTTGTAAATCGAGTTATACTAATGGAAAAAGGTCCGTCGCCGGACTTTTTCCATTAGTATAACTCGTTTTTAAACACTGTCTCGCTATGTTAAATGGGTTTAACATAGCGAGACAGCTTTAAAATAAGCAACGGAGATCTCCATTGCTTATTTTAAAGCTGTCTCGCCATGTTAAACCCATTTAACATAGCTTAGACATGTTTAAAAGCAACGGAGAAAGCAAGATCTCCGTTGCTTTTTATGTTTCGCTATGTTAAATGAGTTTAACATAGCGAGACAGTTTTAAAATAAGCAACGGAGATGTCCGTTGCTTATTTTAAAACTGTCTCGCTATGTTAAACTGATTTAACATAGCGAAACACTAAAAAAAAAGCAACGGAGAGCTTGCTTTCTCTGTTGCTTTTGCCCACAGCTCTGATGTACTGCGCAGGCGCGCAGTACATCAGAACTGCCGCGGATGCCAGACATCTGCGGAAGGGCAGTAAACAGGCATTAATACTATGCCATTATTTAAGAAAAGTAATAGTTTCTTTTCTTAAATAATGTCATGGTATAATAGCAATAACCCACTTCTGGGTGTGGGTAATGCTAAATTTACCCACGGTTGGCTTTGTTTGGTCCCTCGGGCTTCGCCCTTGGGACCAAACCACGCCAACCGTGGGTAAATTTAGCATTACCCACACCCAGGCATGGGTTATTGCTATAATATTCCATATCTGGTTGTCTTTGCCTGTATTTCTCTTCAAACATCTTAGAGCGTTTTTTTTTAATTGATTAGGGTTTTTTTTTTAATTTGGTCTGTCTGACATTTTTCATCTATCTGTTCTGTTAATAAATGAAATTTTACATTTTCAGCTTTTGATAGCTTTTCTTGTGCAAGTATTTTTCTTTCCTCTAATGTCTTTCAATCTTTTTGAATATCTCCTATCTGGAAATTATGGGCTCCTTGTTTAATAGTAGCAGTACATAAATGTTTCCTTATCCTCAAGTAAGTCCATGGTATCAACTTTCTGGCTCTTTTTTTTTTTTTTGCCTGTCAGTTTTTGTGGTCTACTGCTTCCTTCTACAGTGGGGTCCATCCTCCCCCTGAATTTGGCCTAATCCCATTGCGGGAATGTTTCTGTGTCTTCAGGATTCTGCTTGGCCATTTTTTCAGTCCTGGCACCAGTGTAAACACCAGGATTGAGCACCTTTTTTTGGGATTTATGCATCCAGCTGTCTTGTTTTTTTATTTTTTAGCCTACCTCTCTCCATAATATATGCTGTATAAGATAGTCTATATATCAGTGTTGTGTTGGTGAGATTTTGTGTAAACTGGTTCCACATGTGAAGGTGGTCACCAAGACTTTAGGATGATTCAGTTCCAGCAAAACTACTCTGCTCTTTTTTTTTTTTTGCTGATTTCATCATCTCTCCATTTGGACGAAGTAACTTTGATACAAGCAAGCAATACATTTTGGGAGTGCGGAAGTATTATGTCAGGGTGGGAAGTAGTAGTGTTGTTACTGTGATGGCTGCAGATAAGCACACCATGTAACAAATCCTTATGCTTCACTACTGGCCACTCAGTTGTACAAACTCTTTGATACTGTAACGTGTCTTCTTTAATAAGCAGTTATAGGAACTTTCATCACTTTGCTGTGGGGAAACTCCAAAGAGTGGCATATATTTTCTGCTGAAGTGAGTACTTAGCAGTCATGCAAGACTGTCATGCACTGGGTTTTTGCCTGCACATTATGGGAAGGTTTTGGGTTAGAAGAGGCATAATTTTGCAAAAGAGATGGGATAGTTTTTGGACTACATCTCCTAAGCCATGTAATGACCTTTTTTTAATGAAGTGTTGATGGTAAATTTTGTGGCTCCTGGCAAGTTGTATAGTAAAATTTGCTTGATCTAAAAGTGTTCATGTTGGTGTTTTGTAAATGGCATTACTATTTAAAACACACAGTAATTCACAATTTAATAAACAATTAAGCCAATGTCCTCCCGTGTCACTTCCTGTAAAGGAATCTATTTCCATTAACAGTATTTTAGAAAGTAACTGTAATGACATTACATCATTTTTATTGGAGAGGTATCACGTGATTTATGCTTTGTAATATTTAAGTCGTTGTATTTAGTGTCAAGCTGTTCTAATGAAGTCTATTCTAAGACAGGTTAAAGCGCTTAACAATAAAGTTTTTACCTTTGAAAGTTTGGTGGAGTAAAAAAAAAAAAAACCGACCAAACTATTTGGAAGTGAGAAAGTTTTTGTGGACAGAAGTTGTTTAGCCAGCAGATCCAGAAAAAAAAATCAAGTATCTCATCTAGCCTGAGAGAAGGCAGTCTTGTTTTCTTGCCTTGTTGCTACATAAAGACCAGTTTGATAAGGCTGTTTTTGTTGCAATTCCTGTGATACTTTTGCACCCGATATCTTTGGTTCCCATCGTTGTACTTTCATTATAAATGTTCCAATGAAGCTGATGAAATCATTTCTTCGGGTATGTCTCATTGTGGAAGCCCTAGCTTAAATTCCCTACAGTGTAAGGATTCTGTGTGTAGATGAAGCTGTGGTATCTTTTGACACTTACACTGTGTAACATGTGACTGTTTGGTACCTTATAACTAAAAGATTACTTTTCCAGTGACAGCATCTGGTCACACTCTCAATATCCTGGCTAATTTTTTGGAATAGTTTGTCGAAGAACATGTTAAATACGTTTTAAGTATGGCCATTTGTGTGTGCAACAACCTAGTTTCAGAACAGAGTACTGTGATAGCAAAGAAGCTTCTGTCCTTGCAGTACGTAATCCACAGTATAGATGGAAATGCTGTTTGGTACTGCTGTCTTTGCTGGCTTAGTTAAGGTCTTTATTTCTGAGTAAATCATGTGCTGCATGTTTTGCAGTCAGCATTTATCATCTGGAGTTCCACAAGGATCAGTTAAACTTCTAGCAAATTAAGCTTGCTGAGAGATATTGGAACCTGTCTTGTTGCCCCATGTTTTTTTATGTATACATCGGTTGTCTGGACTGTGACTTCTCTTCAGCCTGTGTAGTCTTTCCACAGTTCTTATTGTCAATAAACGAGTGTTGATATTATCTCCCTTACTGATACCATCCAGAAGTAACGTCAGAATGACTTCAGACTGATGTCCTTCCTTATCACTACTGCAGTTTTCTTTACCCCTTGGTATATCCTGATGAGGATAGCTGAACATCCATTCAGCATACCAAAGTGTTTACATCTTCTTGGTGCCATACGTCAGGTCTATGTTCTACAAGCAAGTCATAAGGTTCATGTGTGATGTACAGTCGCCTAATCTTCAGACCTTCTTTGCCGTCACTTTGAACGCTGTGTATGATTTCAGTCTGCAAGCTGTTCACCAAATTAGTTCCACAACTGTGCCTTCTACAGATATGTTCCCCACTGGGTATTTTCCTTTCTTTTTCTAACTATTACCTTAGTTTATATGCCTTTCAGGAAAGGAAAAATGTGAGTTTGGGAGGCATATTCCCCATAAAGATAGACATGAGCAGTGCCTTTTTTGTTTGGGCCCTACCAGTGACCCTATGTAGTGTGAGATTTGTCCGGTGTTTGCCCCTAAATTACTCTACAGTCATTTGTCTGTTTCAGTTAGAGAACCAGCAATGAAAGCTTTTGGCTTAGGGTACCATGTCCAAATTCACCCACACCGATGTTCAGACACTGCTTAAAAGAAAACCAAAAGGGTGTGGACTGACCTTGCTGTTGTCCAGCCTCCACCAGGTATCTGTCAGGCTGGATGAAGAACCTGAGGACTGTCTGGTGCCACTGTCACCTCCCTTTGCTGTGAACCATTTGAGGGCCAACATGGAGCTGCCTAGCCGCATGTCCACTGAGATTATGCCTAAGACTGGTGCAGATGTGGAGGGGTGACCATAGCTGATTATTTTGGAGGGTGCCTATGGAGATTCCCCAAATACTTGTCAGGGGAAGAGGTGCCTGGTGTCCTCATTGAATCTAAGCAGGGGTCTGAACCTCTTAGATTAAAGCTGATGTTATTTTAAAAAGGAAGCAGAAAACTAAGCATGTGGCCACTGTAGCCAAGGATCTCCCCCAGTCAGCGGCAGGAGTTTACTTGGGGGCTTTTCACTGCTGCTGTAGCTGTTAAGCCAATCCCCCATAAAAGATTATCTGTTCTTGCTTCTGTTTCTTAGTCTCCACTCCTTCCAAACACCCTAGGGACTCTGATTCATCTGATAAAAAGTGAAACTGGTGAGAAGTTAGACTGTGGTGAGGAGTCATTGGCGTACTCCTCTCAGATCCACTCTTCCCTTGCCTTGAGATCTGAGGAAGAGGATTCACTTTCTCTTGACTCTCCTATGGAGGAGTTGTGTTTTGGGGATACTGTGGTTCGTATCATGAAACACTTTACTTGGGACTGTCCCAGGTTTCTGATGTTCCAAAGATATGAACTCTTGCAAATAGAATCTCGTTGGCCTTCTGCAGTCCCTCTAGTGCTGGCTGCCCTCATGGATACTTTCACTGCAGTTTCTCATGCCCCAGTGTCTCTCAGCCTCCTACCCCTAAAAATCCAGACAGGTTCTGTAAAGTTCCTGAAGCTCAACAGTTTTTATTTAAAAGCACTTCTTGTTATCTTGCTGTTATTTCTGTAACCACTGATAAACTAGTGTCTGGCTTTTTCTAGCTTTTATCTTCTGTTAAGAACAACTATGCCATGGACAGGTTAGGTAAAAAAAAGTGTATACCTCTACTACCTTATCCTTCAGGGCTGTTAATTACCAGACCCATATGACTAGATATGTCCTGGCTGTTCTCCCCAATGTGGGGACATTCTGACTGTCTTGAATGACTCAGAGGGTAAGATGTCTGCCATTTTGGTTTTGAGCTGTGCTTCTTAGGTAGCCCATATTTCTATTAAATGTGTCTGATGGTGTCCCCCTTCATTCTTCCTCATTGATGAGGTTACGGATCTGACCCTCAGATCCGACTCTGCCACAGTTCCAAGACTTGTCTCCAATTCTCAAGCTCCTCCCTCTTCCCATAATGCACTACACCCTCCCCAACTCCACAGATCTCGTTTGTCGCCCCAGTAGTCAGACACAGGATTTCAAGTCTCAAGCTGTTAGAGGTTCATTTATGTAAATTTATTTCTTGTTTCTTTTTAAAAGATCTTGGTCAGTGTTTAATTCTTTTTCTTCCTCTCTCGTTAGCTAATACCGGGCTATAATCCTTAGCACATTCTTCTGTATATTTAGCGTCAATCTAGCCTTTTTTTTGGTGGGCTTTTCATGTGATACTTAACCTTTTACTATGAAAAAGGGATTCTTTCACTTCTGCCATGCTCCCTTCTCATTTTACTTGTTGCTTTTTATTGGTTAAACTTCTGTGTTGAAGTGCACTGGTGTGGCAGTTAAATTGGTGTATGTGCTTCTGATGAGTTGTTCAGTATGGTGTCAGTCTGTGTGTAAAATGAAACTAATGGAGATTAGTCATACATGTACCTTCCTGCCTCCTTCGTAGTGCTGATTTTTGTAGTCTTTAGCTGTAAAAGAAAACAGAAAACAGGGCGTCAGGCTGGCAACTCGGTACCGTAAAAATCCACTGCCAGTCTTTAGCGGACCGGAGTTTCGCTGTGGCGACCCCTAAACGGGAAAAGTCGAAAGACATTAGTTTAGCTGTAAAAGAAAACAAACTGCTTTCTACACAAGGATGTGTTGCAGCAGTCTGTCTAATCTTTTGAATTGTTTGGTCATGTGACACTTCTTTACTTCCTGCTCCGCTACTGTTTTGGTAGCTCAGCCTGTAAATGAAGCACTTCTGTTGAGTCTAAATGGGGAAGGTTGTGAGTTCAAAACTCTTAGTGTGAGCGAGAGTCTCCCCCAGCATACCTCTCAACTGCACAGATGTTTGCAAAATGTCCACATTTTTGCCTTATATTTTTGGTGAGGACTGAAGTTGCTAAGTAATGACATAGATTTATGTTTGAGACTTTATAACCATGAGAAGTATGCATGCTAAGACATATTCTGTTGTTCTAGCAGTTTAAAAATTGAAGTATCCTTATTTTCTTTTGTGACCTTTTTCAGATTGCTTGCTCTAGAAAGTTGAAATGTATGGCTGACACGGAGAGACAGATCATCCTTTTCTAGCTGTATTGTTGGCTGGAGTTGCAGGGTTTGGGTGCTTTGGCATCTCAGAACCCTTTAATTTTGTTGATTTCCTAGGGGCTCAACCCCCTGCTAAAATAGAAACCTTAGAGCAACTTCAGCTAGGATTTCCTGATCCTTTCTTCCTGTTCCTCAGGTCCTAAGTCTGAGATCCATTGGAGTCCTGGTGCCGATGGAGAGCAGGACACTTTACGGATCCAGCTCTTTGAGTCCTGTGCAACAGCATGGGTTTGTCCTCTGCTCCAAAGCACTCCTCAGATCCGATGTTCTCATTATCTGTTACATTCTGCAGCCATGTCTCTAAGCTGCTCAGATTTTGCAGAGTATTCATTTCTTTTCATCAGATCCATGTTTTTTGGACCTGACCTGTCTGTACCTGAATCTTGGCGCCCAGATTGAAACTGTTAATAGACATCTTGGATCTGTGGTATATGGACACGGCCTCAGTGAAGCTAAACCTCTGAGCCAGAACTGAATTTTACAACAGACACCTCGGATCCGAACTCTGGGTACATGAGAGTAAATCCAAATATTATTACCAGTTTGTGCCCTCCATCATTCTGGAATAGTAGATCATTACCATGTAGACAGGGACAGCATAATATATATATGGTTTACTATCAAATGACTGAAAATTAAAAGACTGAAAATTCAAAATATTGAATGCATTTTTAATGCAAGATGCAAGCCCCCCTGCTCCCCTTATGTGGGTGGCTGTGGCCCCCACACCCCTGCTAAATATATATACCAACTCCAAGATCGCACAACAATGGAGAAGGGGCAAATTCCAACATTCAGTATTTTGAATTTTCAGTCTTTTTGGGATGCAGTCTTTTGATTTTCAGTCATTTGGTAGTAAACTTTCTATATATATATATATATATATATATATATATATATATATATATATATATATATATATATATACATACATATATATATAAAACATTTATGAATTTGTGTATGTGTATATATATATATATATATATATATATATATATATATATAACATTTATGAATTTGTGTATGTATATTTGTGTGTGTATGTATATATATGTATATATATATATATATATGTACACATATACACATACATATATGGATCTTGCTGTTCTCTTCTTTGGATCCAGTCAGTTAAGATACTTCTCCCAGTGAACCCTGAGCTAGAATCCGACTACAACTGTTTTTGTTTTTTCATCTGGCATGGTGGCTTGATAGTTTCTCACTGTCATGGCTTGCACAGGTACCCAACCAGTATGATCTGGCTCAGGGTGCTGTTGTCACCATGGAGAATTTTTCCCACTGTGGCTATTATTCCGGAACTAGCCCTGTTGTCCTTCCTTGGAGGCATTGGCTTGCTGGCCAGTACTGTATTCCCAAGATAAACAAATTCAGTACTGGGCTACAGCATATCCTTTAGGTCTTTTGTCTACTCCCTTTCCTACTTGACAAACAGGGTCTCTCTGCCTATCCTGCACTCTAGTGACTCCATTGATTTGCCTGCTGAATTTGGTTATATATTTCAGGATGTTGGCATTCATAGGAGACTAGGTGTTTGAGCCTGGGCCCCAAAAGTATAGGTGCTCTGCAGAACCAGGGCTTCAGTGAACCTTCTGTGATAGACCCTATCAGCGTTACTGAAGCACTGTCTGACTGCCCATGTTTGGAGATGGTTAAAAGGGGGGGCATTTAATAGTGGCATCTGGACTCCTGGACCAGCTTAACAGTGTCTGGCTGTCCAGCGTAATATCCAGAGGTTATTACGACCCACTTTTTCTTGTTTGGGATCTAAACAATCTATATGTCCATCTTGTCATCTATGCGCTATGATGATTCGGTGTACTCTTTACCTTTTTCAGGACATGTGCTATGTTGAGCAGGTGCTTTAATAGATGTCTGCGATTCCAGCTGGTAGCCAATCTCTACCAATTCAGAGCTCTAATCATTGGGCTCACCTCACCTCAGCCACCAACGTGTCTTCCAGATGCATGGCAGTAGTGGCTGCTCACTTGAAGCTCAAAGGTTTTTCAGGTGTCTCCTTATCTGAATGTCTGTCCCCTTTCTACTCCAACCAGGTATCAACAGTTACAAGTTGGTGATTAACTCTTTCAAATCTCCAGGTCCCTGGGCATTACTATAAATCTGACAAGATCGATCTATCCCTGTTCATAATTTGGAATACCACAAACCAGATAGGTTCCTTGAGTTTTCACTGCATCATGTCAGTTAGAAATCAAGTGTGGAACTCTGTCACTGCTGTCCCCCCCAGCGAGATTAGTTCAGTAAGCTCGTGGTGCTATTCCTTTTCAGTCCCTATATGCTTATATAAAACCGGTTTGCAAACGTCATCTTTGCTAGTGGATCCAATTGAACATCTTGTTTATAGGCAGGCTCCCCGTCCACAGCTGCAGTGACCTGAGACACTTCCCATCTGGTGTGGGAGGTAGGTCAAGTGAAAGATGGCCCAAAGCATGTAGTCTTCCTGGAAAATAGGTTACATAGCAGCGTCCTAGAGTTGAGAGCTGTCCTACTTGTATTGCAAGCCTTTTTACAATATTCTCCCTGTGGGGTCCATTGCAATACACATCAGCAACATGCCATTAACTTAGTATAGCAGCAAGTAAGTAATCTGATCCTATTACTTGTACAGAGAGAACATGAGGGTTTGAGAATAGGCGATTTCTCCAATCCACTTTCAAATTGCAGCACACTTTCTGTGGATATCGAACATTCTGGCAGTCAGATTCAGTAGGTCTAGTCTGCTTCCTCATTCGTGGTCCTTCAACCAATCCATTGCAAACTGAATTTTTAGGTGTTGGGTCACCCTTGTGTTATTATTGCTTTCCCCTTTTATCTACAAGTACAGAGTGTAAGATGTCTGCCATTTTGGTTTTGAGCTGTGCTTCTCAGGTGGCTCATATTTCTATTAAATGTAGGTATTATCCTGCTGATGTCTCCTCTAGGGTATCTGCATCTGACTCTATTGAGAGAAGGTATTCTTGATTACGACTCATGGCTGTGCCTAAAGGCTTCAAGGCTACATTACTGGATTCTCCCTTAGACAACCAGAATGTCTTTAGCACTGCTGCAGCTGAATTATTTAAGACCCTTCAGGATAAGGGTAAAGTTATTTATGGAGGATTTGAAACAATTCTATGTCTTATTCCTAACTTACAGAGAAATTATTCTTCTAAGACTTCTTTTATTCGTGGGTAGCCCAAACAGCCTTTTAGGAGCAAGAGGGCTTTTATTGATAGTACCTTAAGAAGGCTTCTCTGGAAAAAAATGAGAATCAGAAACCTTCTTTCCCTGACATATCTGCTTCTATTTGATATTCAGCTGCTCCTACCCCTTGGCCAGATTCTTGTGTCCCTCAGGTTGAGACTTTCTTTTTCTGTTTGGCAACAGATAAGCACAGAAGCTTAGGTATTTTCCATTATAGTTATTTTATGGCTTGGAAGCCCCTTCTTCAGCCCTTTCCTTGTCAGGATCCACGTTTTCTGTTGGTTCTGCAGGATCTGGTGGTTCTGGGAACCTTCTAATCTTTCCCCTCATATCAGCAGGGAACAGGTTTCTAATCCAGGATGTTTCTGGTTCCCAGGAAGGAGTTGTCATGGAGGCCATTCTAGACCTGTCTTTCTCAACACGTTTCTTCAGGTTCCTTTTAGGGTGTTGTCTTTTCAGACAGATTTCTTTCTGTTGATTCCTCAAATCTTTCTGGTATCCTTGGATTTAAAGTATGCTTATTTCCACATTTCAGTTCACCCTTTCTTGTTCATCTCCAAATGATTTTGATTTTTTTCAACTTTTACTGACAAAAGTTTGGATTGTAGATCTAATAATTCAGAATCCTACTAATTCAGAATCCCGTTCTCTTATTTTTTTATAACAAGTTAGGGTTTTACCATAGATGTACGCTTTTAATGAGTCCCATATCATTTTATTTATCTCTGTGGTGTAATTAATATCTAAGAAGAACTGTAATTCAGATAATAACCAGGGTTTGAACTTTAAATGTTAAGTTGTCTATCTCGCCTTCATTCTTGCTGGATGGGTTCGGAGCCGACCTCGGCTCCGACTCGGCCACTCTAAAAGCTCGAGAGTTGGTTCCACCGGCTCGAGGCTCCCCTTATATCCCACAATGCTAGGCGTGAGTTACCTCAGATCTCGTTTGCCGCTACAGCTATCGAGACGTGTTGCTTCACCGGCTTCAGGTTAGTGTAGGAACTAGTTTAAAAAGTTGAGTTTAAACCCTTTAATTTAGTTTTCCATACAGTTTCCCCTTACCTTTAAGGTCTTTTATCCCTTTAATCTAGTTTTACTTTAATTTTTTTCCTAAGAACTTATAGTTCTTCCCTTAGGCCTTCGGGCCGTCCCATTCCCTTGGAGTGTGTGTTTTTTGTAGGGAATTTATACATTAAACAACTAAATTCTTAGTTTAATTTCTATTTTTAGTTTTTAAGTGTAATCGGTGTGCTTGTGTTTGTGTGTGGTTACACTTGTTCCTTGTTATGTCCAAGGATTCGAAGGTCTCAGGCTTCAAGAAGTGTGACTCGTGCTGTCAGAAAATGTCTCTGACAGACGGTCACACTTCTTGTGTGTACTGCCTGGGACCTTTACACCTGCAGGACTCTTGTGCTGTTTGCCATGGCTTCAGCCCCAGAGTCCTGCAGGAAAGAAAAAATAAACTTATTTTAAGAGGTTTACTTAAGCCTGAGGGTTCCCTTACTGTTCCTTCGGGAAAACCCTCCAAGGCTTCTAGGTCTTTGGCTCCAGCATCTGAGCTGAGGCCTAAGGCTTCGAAACCTCCGTCTACATCGGCTCCGGCTGGAGCCGATGAGTCTCAGACTGTAGTTTCTGTGGTTTCCTCGGCTCCGGCTGGAGCCGAGGTATTGGAAATTCCTTTGTCGGGTCCGACTAGACCTTCGGAACCGACATCTAGAAAGAGGTCCAGGTCACCGTCCCTTGGCTCCGTTCATTCGGCTCCAGCATCTCCCTTGCTGTCTGAACGGAGCCATAGATCTCACTCCTCTAGGTCATCGAGGCTTTCGGACCATGACCTTCAGAGGGTAGTGAGTCGACTTCTTAAGTCCGAGGCACTGGCCCAAATGCTTCAGAGCCCGACTCATCAGTCGATGCCTGTCCCTGTCCCCCGTTATGTTCCTCCTCCGACTCCGTTGAGCTCGGAGCCGAGGCGTTTCGGAACCGAGACTGTGGTAGCGTCGGAGCCGATACAGATGTCTTCGGCTCCATCGTCGGCTCCGATTTCTTCCTTGGAAGAATCTCGGCGCCGGACTTCCCTCGTCGGCTCTGAGGGGGTGAGTGGCATCGGACCCTTGTCCGACCCCGCTCTCCCTCTCGGAGCTTCGGCGCTGGTGAGTTCGGCTCCGACATTGGCCTCGGAGCCATCACTGTTGGTGCCAAGGGAGGTTTTTAGCTTTTCGGAGCGGGGACCTCTGGCTCTGCCTGACAGGGGTGCGTTCGAGGTCATGCGGAGTGTGTTGGAACCTGGTTCAACTCCACAGTCGGCTCCGTCCGCCCCTCCCTCTTCGGTGCCTCAGGTCAAGTCGACTCACTCCCTCATCCCAGACCGCAGAGAGCCAGCTCCTCAGGAATCCCCTGTGGGGATCTCATCCTCTTCCGAGGCCTCTCCTGATTTGGCAGAAGAGCCCCCTCGGAAGAGAAAGTGTAAGAGGAAACACATAGACTCACCTGAGTCCGTCACCTCTGACACAGATTTAGAGGATTCCGAGGGTTCCCCCTGTTCCCCTTCTGAAGATGTCTCATTTGCAGACATTCTAGAAATCCTCAAGCAGAGGGGAAATTGGCCAGCCCTCAACCCTTCGGAGGATGAATCTGTGTACCTTGAGGCGTTTGGCTCTCGCCCTTCCACCTCCTGGGTGTCTCCCCCCTTTGACCCCCTCATGCAGGTGGTAGCAAAAAAGGCATGGACGGCTCCTGATTCAGTGGACCCCACTCCCAGGAGACCCTCAAAATTTATCACGGCACCAACAGATAAACAATTTCTGACAAAAGGAGTTTCTGTGGATGCTATGGTGGTTGCTGCTGCCACTAAGAAGGAACTAGCTGATCCTTCAGTGCCTGTCCATCCACCTAACAAGGAATCTAGGTCTATGGACAGGTACGGGAAGCGGATGTTCTCGTCAGCAACCTTTGCAATGCGTTCGCTGAACTACCTATGCCATTTTACTCGTCTTCAAAGAGACTTGATCAAAGAAGCGAGTGATATGTTGAAGGATCCTACAGCTGCGGGTTTTCAAGACAAGATGAACACTCAGCTGGCTACCCTGAACTCCATAGCTAACTCCTCCATGCGCCTCCTTTCGTATGCGGCGGATGGAGCGAGCAGGGCCGCAGGCACAGGAGTGGCCTTACGTAGGCATGCCTGGATGCGGTTATGCAATTTTGCGGACCCCTTTAAAACGTCTTTCACTAATTCCCCGTTTGATGGATCATCTCTTTTTGGTCCTCAAGTGAAAGAAACCTTGACTAGGTGCGAGACGGATGGCAAGACTCTTTCTGCCGTCGGAGTCCATTTTTCTACTCCTTCTAGGCCTTACCCCAAAGGCCAGAAGAGTGGAAAAATGTGGTTCTGCAAACAATCTCAAGGGACTTCGCCTGACGCACAGAGTCGGTTCCCCGCCAGAGGCAGAGGGGGGAACAACAATGGTAGACGTCGCCCTAGAGGCAGGGGGGGTCCGCAGAACCAGGGCAATCGAGAAACCTTTTCTGATACGCCCTTTCAGCATCCCTGAGGTGTTGCCCGACTGCCCACCTTCGGAGGCAGTCGGGGGAAGATTGTCAGTGTACCCAGAAGCCTGGCTATCCCTGACTCAAGACAAATGGGTACAGTCCATCATTTCCGAAGGCTATTCTATTCCCTTCGTTCGCATTCCAAACCAATCAAAAAAATCCCTTCCAGATGTTCCGCCCGCTCAAAGGGATCTTGCAGCTTTAGAAATTTCAAAGCTGCTTGCAAAAAGAGAAATTCAGCCAGTTCCAGCAGACCAGCAAGGATCCGGAATCTACTCCAGGTTCTTTTTGGTTCCAAAGAAAACAGGGGACTGGAGACCAATTTTGGATCTCAGTATCTTGAACAAGTCAGTCAAGAAAACAAGATTTCGGATGGTCACGCTGCAGTCCATCCTTCCCCTATTGGGAAAGGGAAACTGGATGTGCTCTATAGACCTTCAGGATGCGTACTATCATATAAAAATGAACAGACGCTCCAGAAGATTCCTCCGCTTCAGGCTGGGAACCAGTCATTTTCAATTCAGGGCCCTGCCCTTTGGTCTCACCACTGCCCCCCGGGTGTTTACCAAATGCATGGCAGTGGTAGCTTCTCACCTGAGACGTCAAGGATTCCAGGTGTTTCCATATTTGGACGACTGGCTCCTCACAGCTCCCACCAAGCATCTTCTTCTAATGGCCAGGGACTACACCTTTCGCATTTGTCAAAATTTGGGCATTTCAATAAATTGCGAAAAGTCTGTTTTGTCGCCTTGTCGTACTATTACCTTCATAGGCACAAATCTAGACACAGTCAACATGTCTGCGAGACTAACAGATCAGAGAATAACAGACATACACAAACTGGTCTCGCTCCTCTTCAGCAGCAACAGAATCAAAGCCAGGTTAGTTCTGAAAGTGTTGGGGATTATGGCGGCTGCCATACCTCTGCTTCCATTAGCCAGATTCCACATGAGAATCCTTCAATGGATGCTCTTCACACAATGGTCATACCAGCAACTTCCGATGTCCCACACCATTATGATTACGCAAACATGCAGAAATCATCTTCTGTGGTGGATGTCTTCCCCTCAGCTCTTATTGGGAAGACCCTTTGTTCCTTTCCCTCCGGTTGCTACTCTGACAACGGACGCCTCCCTGATCGGGTGGGGGGGGCATTATCAGGGCAGAACTGTCGAGGGCACATGGCAACCAGAAGAATGCCACTTGCACATAAATGTTCTAGAGATGAGAGCAGTGCTTTTAGCATTGCAAGCCCTTCAAGACTCTCTTCCCTTGGGAACGATAGCAATCCAGACGGACAATATGTCTGTAGTGTGGTATATCAACAAACAAGGCGGAACCAGGTCCTATCCCCTGTGTCGAAGCACTCAGACTGTGGCAATGGGCGATTTCTTCTCAGCGGTTTCTGATAGCAACGCACATCGGCGGGAAGTCCAATCAAATCGCGGACAAGTTGAGCAGAGCTATCCTCATGCCTCACGAGTGGTCTCTGAAAGACTCTGTTGTGAGAGAAATTTTTCTCAAGTGGGGTCAGCCTTGCTGCGACCTTTTTGCTACTCCCCAAAACAGCAAGTGCAGAGATTATTTCACCCTATTCCCTTTACTAGGCCAGCCCAGCAGAGACGCTCTAGTCCAAGTTTGGCCCGGGACTTCTGTATGCATTTCCTCCTTCCCACTAATCTCTCAAGTGATACAGAAAGCTATCGCTCAGAAGGCCTCGTTGATCCTCATTGCTCCTTACTGGCCTCGACAGGTTTGGTTCCCCTTTCTACATCATTTTCTGTTGGAGCGACCGTGGCATCTGGACCTAGTTCCAGATCTTTTGATCCATCAATCGGGTCAGTTTCATCGCTCCCTTCCCTCTCTGAACCTCACCGCTTGGTTCCTCCAATTCCAACCTTAGCCAGGCTTCCTCAAATATCTCACTCTGTTCGAGATATTTTGATAGCTTCCCATAAATCTTCCACTCGAAAGATTTATTTGAGTAAGTGGAAACGTTTCGCCTATTGGGCTCAAGGAAGGGACATAGATCCTTTCACTGCTTCCATCCAAATGGTCCTTGATTTTCTAGCTGAACTCTTCCATGCAGGTTCATCTCCTTCTACTCTTAAAGTTCAATTGGCAGCTATTTCTAACTTTCATGTGGGTATTTCAGAGTCTGCCATAATGTCCCACAAGCTTTGCAAAGCCTTTTTGAAGGGAGTTTTTCTACTCAGTCCTCCTATAAGAAATCCTTCTCCTCCTTGGGACCTAAATTTAGTTCTTAGTTCTTTGATTCTTTCCCCTTTCGAACCTGCAGCCTCCTGCTTTTTAAAATTGCTATCATGGAAGACACTCTTTCTGGTAGCTATTACTTCAGCTAGAAGAGTTTCAGAACTTCATGCACTCAGCTGTCGACCTCCTTATCTGTTGTTCCATAAGGACAGGGTATCTTTACAAACCAACCCTTCTTTTTTACCTAAGATAGCCTCGGCGTCTAACCTAAGTCAAAGCATTGACCTCCCTGTGTTTTTTCCAGAATATTCTAACAGGTCTGAACAAAAATTGCATTGGTTAGATGTTCATCGTCAGTTAAGGTACTATTTGGACAGAACCAAACAATTCAGAAAATCTGACCAGCTGTTTGTCTCTTATGCAGAAGGCAGAAAGGGACTTTCAGTTTCAAAGGTATCATTATCTAGATGGCTAACATCTCTGATTTCCCTTGTTTATGAAATTAGACACCAAAAGCTGCCTAACAAACCTAAAGCCCATTCTACCAGAGCTTTGGCTACTTCTATAGCCTTCCAAGACAGACTGCCTATTGACACCATTTGTGCAGCGGCTACTTGGGCTACTCCTCACACTTTCATTTCTCATTATAAGTTGGATTTAGCTTCTAGGCATAGAGCTAACTTTGGTTCCACTGTTCTCAAGAGTCTGTTCCGTTAGGCCACCCGGGACAAGGTGCTAGGGACGCGGTCCCATCCAGCAAGAATGAAGGCGAGATAGACAACTTAACATATAGAAGTTATGTTCTTACCATAACGTTCCATGTTAGTTGTCTTCTTCTCGCCTTCTTCTTGCGTCCCACCCTCCTTGCCCTGGCCTGGACAGACCTAGAGGAGTTTTGATTGTGACCTCTCTTTCTACCACCTCTTCACTTTAGGTATATGCTGCTGTGCATATTTTCCTGGATCAGGATGTAGATCACCCTTCTCTTCTTCCTGGTTTATAGAGGTGGACTTTGTTTATAGTTATTCTGTTACTATCATAAGCTGGGCCTAGCTTACAAACGAGATCTGAGGTAACTCACGCCTAGCATTGTGGGATATAAGGGGAGCCTCGAGCCGGTGGAACCAACTCTCGAGCTTTTAGAGTGGCAGTCGGGCCGAGGTCGGCTCCGAACCCATCCAGCAAGAAGAAGGCGAGAAGAAGACAACTAACATGGAACGTTATGGTAAGAACATAACTTCTATTTTTAGTTATATATGCTGGAATTCTGGAGTTAAAGATTAATGGTTTGTACCCATTTTGAAGTTTTATTATCGATGAATTGTGGTCTGAAAAGGGGCAGGGAGTGATTAAGAAATTAATGATTTTAGAGTGCAAGTCATAGGCAGCAAATATTTTATCTATTGTAGTTTGGGAACCAAATCTGTGATCTTGATGGGAAAACAACAAAGATTTATCTTCTTTAAATTTGAAAGCATCTACAAGATGAAATTAATTCTACCCATTTGTTTAAAGCTTTTGATTCAGCAGATGTATGCAGCGATCTTTTATTTGTAGTTTCAGAAATATCAAATATACAGTCAAAATCTCCTCCTAATATTAAGTTGCCTTTATAATTATTGGAAATTAAATCCAAGTGTTTTTTTACAGTTCCTGTTCCAATGCCTGAGAGCCAGTATAGATTGGCTAGGGTCCTTATTCTGTTATTATATTTAACTATTACTAATGCCATATGCTAAGGCCTTCTTTGTCTTCATACTTATGATTTCTGGGTTAATCACATTTGTTTTCCATAAAAATTGTTACCCCTTTTGCTTTGTCTTATAAGTGGATTCTGCCAATATCATATATTCCTTAGGATTCCATTTGTAATCGTCATTTGTTTTGAAATGAATTTCTTGAAGGAAGACAATTTGTGCCTTGTTCAGTTTTAAATATTTCAGTAGATTTGATCTCTTGTTAAGATTGTTTAAGTCATTGGTATTTAAAGATAATAGTTAAATCCATCTTAGGTTATTTTGACTATGTATGTTTAGTTTTGTTGTGACTATTAAACATTTTCTTTTAACTATAAAGTATATGTTTGAGATTTTAAAAGAAATTATCAGTTTTATACTTTTGAGTGTTTACCAATAAAGTAATGTTTTGGTCAGCCATACTAAAATGTTTTTGTGAAATAATTTAAGATCTGCACTAGCTGTGGATTGAAAATCATTCCTAATCTGATGGATAAACCTAAGTCTATCAGATTATCACTCATACCTTGACAATCCAGAACATCTGAGCTCCATAAATTGAGTTATCATATGGAGAATATTTGTAATAGGAATAAGCAATATTTATATTTTGAACAGGTATAGTACTATTGTAGATTAGACAGAATTCTAATACAATATAAATGTCTACTTATTGTATAAGCAATTAATATTTACATGAAAAGATAGATGATGAGCAATTCAGTCATATTTAAGTAGGATATATCATATATAAAACCTCAGTAAAAGATTTTAGTACACAGTTATTTAACATATTCACCCTTATTGGTGAAGTCTTTCAAAACGTATTAGCTGGAAGTTGTGGCTCTGTTTTTTCAGTTAATCTTCTTCTTCTTCTTTCAGCTTTCTCCCGGTTAGCGGTCACCACAGCGGATCACCTGTCCGCTCATGATTGGCAGTGGAGTTTTATGGTATCAAGTTGCCGGCCCGGCGCCCAACCTACCACTGAAGGCCCACACACACGCACACACTCACACCTAGGGCCAATTTGGAGTGTCCAATCCACCTACAGCATGTCTTTGGGATGTGGGAGGAAACCCGAGCACCCGGAGGAAACCCACGCGACCACAAGGAGGATATGCAGACTGCGCACATAAGGCACCCCAGCCGAGGATCGAACCGGAGAACTTGTTGCTGTGAGGCGACAATGCTAATCACTGCACCACCGTGGCCGCCCTAGCTTGTTAGAATTCTTGAATAGCCAGTGATAAGTGGAGGTAGTTCACTTCATTGTTATTCGGTTTCTGCCTTATATAAGTGGTACATTTTGGATTATTTTCTGCTTAAACTCTGAGCATTGGTCAGCTAAGACATGAAATCAAATCAACTGGGCGTATAAGTGAATTGAAGTAAATCTTTGTCTGCACTTTTTTCAAATAATACAGTATTTAAATTGATTTATTTGTGTTGCATTGAATGCTATCTAGCTGGAAGTTGTGGCTCTGTTGTTTCAGTTAGTTCCCCACCCACCCTCCCTGCTTTTGTTTTGGTGTTAATCTTGGTGGCTTTGAAACTGCCTGCCCCTCTTGTAAATTTGCATTTGGATACTCCTCCTGGGCCCATCTCATTTACTCACTCAAAAAAAAAAAAATTGTACTTTTTTCATCTGCTTTTACTGTATTTGTGTTTCTTCCTACTTTATTTTGCTTCTGCGTCATCTTAAAAGTACTCAATTGTATTTATTACTGCTTGGTGTAACTATCATTCTAAGCCTTTTGGTTTAAGCACTTGGGCTTCAGACCAGTTGTTTTACATTAAGAAGTTTTGTGGTCTGCACTGTTGTGGCAGGACAGGTAGCTTACATCCTTCTTAGTTGGGAACTATTGATTGACGGCTCAGTGTCTGCTATTCTAAAAGTGCATTAGTTCTGGCTTAAGCACTTGGGCTTCAGGCCAGTTATTTTACATTAAGAAGGTTCGCGGTCTGCACTCTTGTGGGAGGAGAGGCTGGACTCTGCCCTTCTGAGCTGGAAATTTCTGGTAAAAGGCTTATAGTGCCTGCATATTTGAACTGTTTCTTACTGAAATTGGTGCGCCTTGTTTGCCGTAGCATAGACTAGATCCAGGCCTGCTGAATCTAGCTTTGTTTGTAATCCAGACCTTCTTTTTTGGAGAAGGTTCCCCTGCACCCCAGTGGCAGGAGTGTGCAGTTAGAACTTGTCTGATTGAAGACTACAGGAACAGGGCTCAGTTTTGAGATTTTTGTACTGGTTAATTGGATAATTAGTTTAAAAGCCTTTTCTGATTGCTTGTAGTCATCTAAAGCTGTTTTAAGTATATTTTTTTACTGTTTGTAGTCGGTTTTAAGTGTATTTTTTACTGTTTTTGCCTTATCTTTTCAAAAAAACATTTTTTCCTTGTTTCCCACCTTTCTGAGTTAGTATAGTCCATTTTTCAGGCTAGTGCTGAATTGAATTCAGGGCTGTGTTACAATTTTCTGAGTTGCCCTTACCTTACTTGGATAGAGGGATGTTTCTCTGTTCACCTGTGAGAGAGGGAGCTTTGAGCAGCCATCTGTCCCTGGAGGAGTGGCTCTAGCCCAGAAGTTAGTAGTTTATAGGCCGTTTGGGGCTAATTTCTATCTCTTTCATTTCCCTACTGTAAAAACTGCGTTTGCACAATTTTGCACGTCCGGGCAGTGCCGGTTAGCTAGGGCTAAATTTATCCCGGCTCCACCAAGTCTCCTGTTCAATTTTTCCCTTGAAAGTAGTCTAACTCTCAACTTAAGCACTTAAAAAGCATCCTACAGTCCAGCACTTGCTCAGACCTAATAGCAAGCACTAATATACCCCGACACTTGATTGCCCAGCAGGGCAAGGCTTATTATTCACCCCTCACCAACCAAGCAACTAAGCAGCTCACCCTACTATTCAGGCATGACCAAAGGGCAATTTCAGGTATACTCTCCAGTCCAGCTGGTGAACCTGGGTATTCTGAAGCAATGTTACAACTGCCTCATGTACACTGACAACCCTCTCCTTCTACAACAAAACATTAACATATGCTAGAGATGCAATTATGTAGCTAAATTGGGGGCTAAGCTCTCTCCACCCAAGACTGGAACAGACAGTCATGAGGAGAAGGTAAACACTTGCACCACACCTCCAGCCTCACATAGACGTACTAAACCAGCACTGGTAAAAAATCCACATAAATATACAAAGTCATTCTCTGAGGCTCTAAATAAAAACCTGCAAAAAGCATCACAGACCTCCAAAGCAGACACCCAAAAAACCTGCACCTCCCGTCACAAACCAGACAACACACAAAACACAAAATCAGTGTGCCGCACAATCACAGCCCTTTAGGCGAAATAACATACCTAACACACTAGTAATAGGCGATTCTATAGTCAGGCACACTGACGTCCCACTCACTAGGCTGGACAAGGAAAAGGTTACTGTTAGCTGCCTGTCGGGATCCAGAATCCGCCACATAACACAAGGACTCGGGTCATTCCAGAGCAAGTACAAATATGACTCTGTCATTGTTCATGTTGGTGTGAATGACATGAGATGTACTTCCCTGGACTACATGAAAAGAGACATGGAAGAGCTCTCTGATCATGTAGCCCAGGCGGGTATGACCCTGATCCTGAGTAGCATCCTGCCCTCACCAAGAATGATATCATAGTATAAAGAAAAAACGATCAATTTCAACAATTGGCTAAGCTTCTGGTGTCATTCAAAGGGGATCCAGTGTCTGTCAGCCTGGGACGACATGCACGACAGGCCTCGTTGCTTCATTGCTCCACAAGAGACGGCTTGCACCTGTCACCCCTAGGCTTTCGAATACTGGCCAAGGCTCTTGCTGCCTCCATAGTGCCTTTTTTAGGTAAGGCTCAAAAGTCAAACCCACCTCCGTAAACAGCACAAATAAAAAAATGAGGGTTATGCTACTCAACGCCAGGAGTTTAAAATCTCAAAATGCACACGCTCGAAACACTCCTCAGTATAGAGAACGTCGACATCTGTGCAGTAACTGAAACCTGGTTCAAGGCTCCACAGGGCACCCCAGCACTACCGAGCTACAACTCATACCACACATTTTGGCCACAGAACATGGACCGAAACACAAAAGGAAGGGGGTGTATTCATATTCTTCAAGGATACCTTCACCTCCAGATTAGTGGCACAGCATGATGCCTCTGAAATCATCCATGTGAAACTAACATCAGGCACATCTGCAATGCATATTGTGGCCTGATACAGATCACCGTTCATGATCCAGGACCACCACTCCGCCTTTCTGGAGACACTGGAAAACATGAAGGTCCTACCGAACACCCTGATATTGGGCGATCTCAATTACCATACCGTTAACTGGGAAAACTACTCCAGTACAAACTCCCAGGTCCAACACTTCCTGGAATTCATCAACTCAAATGCCCTGAATCAGCTGGTAAACTCACCTACCAGAGGTGAAAACATATTGGACCTGGTCATCACCAACATTGGCGACAGGTGTTCCACACGGGAGGTCAACCCATCACTGGTTAGATCAAACCATAAACTAATCACTCTGGATGTCCATACCACACCACCACCTCCAACCAAGGAAACCACAGTGAAAAACTTTTCTGTAGCAAACGTCACCTTACTTAAGACAGAGTTGGTAAGTTTCATAGCCCCCACGCTAAAGGGTAACAGTGTCCAAGATAGAGGAACCTTTACAAATGCACTCTATGAGCACCTACAAGGATGCATTGATCGTGCCATCCCTAGCAAAACCAAGACTCACTCCCGTAAGAGAAGGAAATCAGTCTGGTGGACCCCTGCCATTAACGGGCTATACAATGGAAGGAGGAAACTAGTTCTGAAAAAAAGCAAATCCCAAGAAGAAAAGACATCCCTGATCAGTATCAGTAAGAAACTAAGGTCTCTCATAAAATTCTCCAAGGCTAACTTCGAAAGAAAAATAGCCAAGTATTCGAAAGATAACCACAAAGCCTTCTTTAGCTATGTCAAGAATCTAAGTGGCAACTCGCAGATATGCTCTGAGTTAGTGCAAAGTATCACAAAATATACTGAACCCACTAATATTGCCAACATCCTGGCAGATAGATTCAGTGCAAACTTCACCCCTCCTCTCACCCCCAAAAGGGCCCACAACAATATCGGAAAAATGAAGTGTCACGGAAGTCACAGACGCAGAGGTGAAAACAGCCCTTTCAAAAGCACAGCGTCAATGGGGCCAGATGGTGTCCCAGGCTGTGTCTTGCACAAACTACAGAATGAACTAATCCCCCACCTAAACACACTGTTCAGCCTCAGCCTCTCCACAGGCTAAGTGCCCATAGAATCGTGCACAGCAACAGTTATTCGCTCCACAAAGGAGGGGCCACAACTGACCCTGGTAACTATCGCCCCATAGGCCTGACTAGCCTGGTCTGCAACACTATGGAGCGCATCATCATGGAACTCATTAACAAAGACATTGGGAACCTCCAAACTCTTGACCCGACCCAGTTCGGCTTTAAGGGAAGATCATGCCTACTAAACCTGGTTGACTTCTTCGAGACAGTCACCAAGGCCATAGATGAGGGGAAGGTGGTTCACACAGCCTACCTTGACCTCGCCAAGGCTTTTGACACCATTCCCCACTCGGGAATTATAGAAAAACTCACCAGCCTGAACATAAACCCCTACATCATGAGATGGGTTGTCAACTGGCTTACAGACAGAACTCACACGGTAAGAATAGTGGACTCCAGGTCCGACTCTAAACCAGTCACAAGTGGTGTCCCACACAGCTCAGTCTTGGGATCCCTACTGTTTGGCATATACTTCTCAGAAGTACAGGCAAACACAGGAGGATTATGGCTAACCAAGTTTGCCGATGACTGCAAACTGGGAGCCATAATTAACTCTCCGGCTGACACGAGCATTCTCTAAAAGGGCCTTACTGAGACGGACACCTGGTGTCAAAGTCATGATCTCAAGCTAAATGCCAAAAAATGCATAGTCATCCCGTTTGGGAAAAACAAAGCACCCATGAATTACCACATAGGTGGCAGCCCCCTTAATACAGAAGACGTAATAAAAGATCTGGGGACCCAGGTAGATAGTAATCTCTCCCTTGACAATGATATTGCGAAAGTAGTTAGGAAATCCTTCTATGTAGCCCATCTAATTACTAAAGCATTTGCATCTAGAAATAGAGGTTATAGTGCCCCTCTACTCGTCACTCATCAGACCTATCATGGAGTCCAATGCCCCGTTTGGAATGTACCTCACAACACATTTCCAACAGCTGGAAAGACCACAAAAGTACCTCACCAAGAGGATTACTGGCCTCAAACATATGTCCTATGCAGCCCGACTGGAAAAACTCCAGCTGTACTCAGTGGCGTATCGCTTACTCAGAGGTGCTCTCTGCCTGACTTACAAAGCCATGTCCAACTCAGAATTGATGGGCATGCTCCACCTAAAGAAATCCAAGTCACTGTGAGCCACTCGCTCTAGTGAGATCAACCTCGCCACAACAATAAATAGAACATGCTGGAGGGATAGATTTCTGTCACAGAGACTCCCCATGCTTTGGAACAAAGTTCCTAACTACATTAGGCAGAGCCCCTCACTAACACTCTTAAAGAGAAACCTTGACGAGTGGATGGGTAACAGAAAGTACATCCCTGGAATCACTTAATTGGCTCTTCTTGACAGAGGCTCAGTTAATTAATCAATGGGGCGGTAATCAATGAGGCGGCGAAAGTTGACACACTCTGGCTAGGCTTATAAATGCCCTCGGGCAGATAGCCTAGTACCTACCTATAAACCTATAAATAGATGATAATATTATTCATATCTTCTTCTTTCGGCTGCTCCCGTCAGGGGTCATCACAGCAGATGAACTGTTTTCATTTCTTCCTGTCCTCTGCATCTTGCTCTGTCATACCCAACCACATGCATGTCCTCTCTCACCACATCCATAAACCTTATCTTAGGCCTTCCTCTTTTCCTGTTACCTGGCAGCTTCATCCTTAGCATCTTTTCCCCAATATACTCTGCATCCCTCCTCAGCACATGTCCAAACCAACGTAATCTTGCCTCTCTGGTTTTGTCTCCAAATCTTCCAACTTGGGCTGACCCTCTAATGTACTTATTCCTAATCCTGTCCATCCTCGTCACACCCAGTGCAAATCTTAACATCTTCAACTCTGCCATGTCAAATGCCACCTCTCCAACCCATATAACATAGCTGGTCTCACTACCCGCTTGTAGACCTTCCCTTTCACTCTTACTGGTGGTACTCGTCTGTCACAAATCACTCCTAACACTCTTCTCCACCCACTCCATCCTGTCTGTACTCTCTTCTTCACCTCTCTTCCACACTGATCATTACTCTGAACTGTTGATCCCAAGTATTTAAACTCATCCACCTTTGCCACCTCTACTCCCTGCATGCTCACTCTTCGTCTATCCTCCCTCTCATTCACACACATATATTCTGTCTTAGTCCTGCTGACCTTCATTCCTCTTCTCTCTAGAGCATATCTCCACCTCTCCAGGGTCTCCTCCACCTGTTCTCTACTTTCACTACAGATCACAATGTCATCTGCAAACATCATAGTCCATGGGGACTCCTGTCTGATCTCGTCTGTCAACCTGTCCATTACCATTACAAATAAGAATGGGCTCAGAGCTGAACCTTGATGTAATCCCACCTCCACCTTAAACGCATCCGTCACTCCCATCGCAGACCTCACCGCTGTCACACTACCCTCGTACATATCCTGTACCACTCTTACATACTTCTCTGACACTCCCGACTTCCTCATACAGTACCACAACTCCTCTCTAGGCGCCCTGTCATATGCTTTCTCTAAATCCACAGAGACACAATGCAACTCCTTCTGACATTCTCTGTACTTGTCCATCAACACTCTCAAAGCAAACATCGCATCTGTAGTACTCTTTCCTGGCATGAAACCATACTGCTGATCACTAATCATCACCTCTCGTCTTAACCTAGCTTCCACTACTCTTTCCCATAACTTCCTGCTGTGATTGATCAGTTTAATCCCTCTGTAGTTAATACAGCTCTGCACATCACCCTTATTCTTAAAAATCAGTACCAAAACATTTTCTCTCCATTCCTCAGGCATCCTCTCACTTTCCAAAATTTCATTAAACAATCTAGTTAAAAACTCCACTGCCATTTCACCTAAACACCTCCATGCTTCCACAGGTATGTCATCTGGGCCAATAGTCTTTCCGCTCTTCATAGCTATCCTTACTTCCTCCTTGCTAATCCACTGCACTTCATGATTCACTATCTGCACATCATCCAACCTTCTCTCCCTCTCATTCATCAACCCCTCAAAGTACTCTTTCCATCTGCTCAACACACTCTCCTTGCTTGTGAGTACGTTTCCCTCATTATCCTTTATCACCCTTACCTGCTGCATATCTTTACTAGCTCGTTCCCTCTGTCTAGCCAATCGGTACAGATCCTTTTCTCCCTCCTTAGTGTCCAACCTTTTATCAACTCGTCATATGCCTTTTCCTTGGCCTTCGCCACCTCTCTGTATAATACAGTGTATTTTACTGGATATCAGAAGTTATATTTCATTGTTTGCCAGCATTTAAGTAATCACTTTGTTGCTAACTTACTTAAAGCATTAAGTTTGTTTTATGTGAGCATTGATGAAAGTTAGTGCATTTTAATTATCAGTGTGCCCCCCCCCCATTTTCTACATGAGGATTTTCATATTTGTCATTTCTTATTATAAAATAGGTTGAAAACAAAAAAATCACTTATTGTGAGTAATGATTGCAAATTCCCTTTCCATATTTATAAATTTCCATTTTATGGCATATACTGAAAGTTTTTAGATTTAAATGGCAACATTCTATTTTGCATAATCAGCAAAAGTTAAACTGAGTGATTATTGTCAATTTAATACTATTTGTTCAGAATGTGATTGTTACATTCTAAGACATTCCTAGTTCAGGCTTCTATTATTTCCCTTGAACAACTTTGTCAGTTTGATGTCATGTATAAAACATTAGTTACCTTGGTGACAGCTTAAGTATTATGTATGGTCAAGATGGTGTACAAAACCACAGTTCAGGTTTAAGCAATTATATGCCTTGTTATGCACATTTGCTTATATGAGAAAAGGGTCTATAGTAAATCAGCGAACGCTTAAAAAAGCAAACGCTGAGTTATCAACCCCATGTAAGAGGAAGCTTACAATCTTGAACACTCAGAACAGTGTTTTTTTTTTCCCCAGGGAAAAAAAAAATCTCTTTTCCACAAAAAAAAAAAAATAATAATAAAAACATCTAAACATTACATAAAGTGGGGGGGCTTAGCCCCCAGAGGGGGTTGTGCCCCCCCCCACTTAAATATACCAACTCCGAGATTGCACTACATTAATGAAAACGGCAAAGTAATGGAGGCGGCCAAGCAATTTCTTTCCCAGGGAAAGAAATCTCTTATATGCTGTTCCGCTATTTTTCTGTTTCGTGCTTTCAAGTTCGATCAAGACGCATTTGGAGGATTGCGTCTTCGATCATGTAGTAGGAACCCATGATAAAATCATCATGCTTCCCCTTGATGTTCAATATAGTGTGTCATTTATGACAAGTTAAAACAGTAGTGTTGTTATACACAAGCCAATGTTATTAAACTGAGTGTCTATTGTCAATTTAATACTATTTGTAGAAAATATGTTTGATGTTATGTGATCCTATCTCGCCTACATTCTGTACTGATGGGCTGACTCGGCACGCTATGCTATAGAGCGAAGCCTCTTATTGGCTGAGCTATTCTCTATCCCAGGATGCACCACCGCTAATCCCCCAGATCTCGTTTGCCGCTTTCAAGCTAGGACGTGGTCTCGAGCTTGGCTGAGCTAAGTGTTGTTTTTCTTAAAGTTTTCCTGTCCGGAAATTCTTTATTCTTTACCCAAAAGCTGTTTTAACAGCTAGCGTTGTTGTATAAGTGTGTTTTGTGATTTTTCTGTGGTAAATTTGTGTGACTGAATAGGGAAAGGTTTCCGTTTGAGTTAGAGGGGCCTTCCCCTAGTTCTTCAGTGAGTTTTTTGTATTGAAAGAGGTCAAGTACCTGTTTGAGTTAGAGGGTTCTTGGCCCTCTTTTGTTTAGTGTATTATAGCCATTATTTTTGTTGAGTTTCTTGGGCTTTCGCCTTTTGTTTAAAAAAAAAAAAAAAAAAAGGTTTTTATTATTGTAAAATCCTTTACTGAGTGACATTGTATTTTTTCTCTGATAGTGAGTAGTCTACAGGCAATATGTCCAAAGAGCATAGACCCTCAGGATTTAAGAAGTGCACGAGATGCAACTATAAAATGTCCATCACTGATGATCACTCCTTATGCGTGTACTGTTTAGGCGCCAAACACCTACAGGAGTCTTGCAGCGTGTGTCACGCTTTTTCCTCTAGGGTCTTCCAAGAGAGGAAGAATAAATTGATCTTGAAAGGGCTGATTAAACCCTCCTTCGAGGAGGCCTTATCTTCCTCTTCCTCTCCAGCCAAGAAAAAGAAATCGTCGGCTCCGACCAGTCCGTCAGAACCGACAAGTAAGAAATCTAGGCAGGCTTCTCCATCGGCTCCACGGACTTCGGAGCCAAGGGCGGAACGGTCTGCCTCGATGCCTCCAGTCTCGACTCCTCTGGTTTCGGAGCCGATGGCTGGGGCTTCGAGAGGCGGGTCACCTTCATCGGCTCCACTGATTTTGGAGCCGATGAGGGTTGCCGGCTCAGACTCTTCCCCTTCGGCGCCGAAGCCCACCTCAGCACCGAGGGAAATTGTTTTGGAATCTCCTTCGGCACCGATACTGGTCGAGTCTTTTCGGAGCCGGTCCCCCAGTCCTTCGGAGCCGATGGAGAAGTCGGTTAGGACCCCCAGTCGGTCTCTTCTCGATCTTCCAAGATGTCGGATTCGGACATCGACAGGGTGCTCCTAAGACTCTTTCAGTCTCCTGTATTCCAGAAATTAGTTTCGGCCCCAGCCCATTCGGCTTTGGAGCCGATGGCCCACCCTGTAGTTCTGTTTCCTCCTCCAACAGCCTCGGCACAGTTGGAGCCGGTGCCGGTGGAGCCGATGGTGGTTTTCGGGTCGACTTCGACCCTTACTCCAACCCCGGCTCTCGAGTCGGAGTTCGGTACACGGACCTCCTCTGTCGGCCCTGGGGGGGACGCTTCGGCACCGATGTTTTCGGTTCCGAGCCTTCCTCTCGGTGCGCCGGCTGCGGGGGTACCGTCTACTGTTGTGGCCACGGGGGTTGGACCTTCCCAGGACTCTGGCGGTCCAGCCTTCAGGGCCATGAGGAGTGCTTTGGCCAAATCCTCTTTGGCTACCTCCACGGTTTCACCAGTACCTTCCCTACACACGGATACTGGGTCTTTGGTAGTCCCCCTGTCCCTAGACAGTGGAGCCCCGGGGCCTGAGGTCACCCCCAGTGGGGGTTCCCCCCCTCCTGGAGGTCCCTCTGAAGCTTCTTCAGAGGAACCCCCAAGGAAAAGACTGTGCAAGAGGAAGCACGTCGACTCCCCCGATGAGTCTCTCACGTCGGACACTGATCTTGATGATGCAGAAGGGTCCCCTAAGTCGTCCTCAGATGATGTCTCCTTTGCAGACATCTTGGAAGCCCTCAAACAACGAGGCGGCTGGCACTCCAAACCCCCTTCTGCTGACGAGTCGGTGTTCCTCAAGGCCTTTGGGGCTCAGCCCTCCGCCTCCTGGGTGTTTCCACCCTTCGACGAGCTCCTAGATTTGATCTGTCGAAGGGCGTGGGAACATCCAGACTCTGTAGAACCGGTGCCTGCTCGCCCAAACAAGTTTTTATTAGCACCCCCAGAGAAGGAGTTTTTGACCAAAGGTGTGGCTGTAGATGCCTTGGTGGTGGCATCTGCTACCAAACAAGATGTAGCAGAGGCTTCGACGTCCGTCCATCCTCCTAATAAGGAGTCTAGGAGCATGGATCGGTACGGGAAGCGCACCCTCAGTTCAGCAGCCTTTACCTTAAGGTCCCTGAACTATTTAGCGCACTTCACTAGATTTCAGTGGGATCTGATCAAGGAGCTTTCAGATACCCTCTTGGGTAACCTACCTGAGCAGCTGGCCCAGACGGTTGGCTCTCAGTTGGCTACGCTGTCATCCATATCAAACTCGTCCATGAGGCTCATTTCATATGCAGCCGAAGGGGCGAGTAGAGCGGCGGGTACGGGTGTTGCTTTACGGAGGCAAGCCTGGCTCCGCCTGTGTCATTTTGCGGAAGCCTTTAAGTCTTCCTTTGCCGACGCTCCCTTTGATGGGTCCTCTTTGTTTGGATCCAAGGTAAAGGACACGTTGACCTGCTGCGAGCAAGAAGGTAAGACTCTGACTGCCGTAGGGGCACGATTTTCCTCTCCCTTTCGGCCTTATCCCAAGGCTAAAAGAGGAGGGAAAATGTGGTTCCGTAAGTCATTTTCCTCTCCCTTTCGGCCTTATCCCAAGGCTAAAAGAGGAGGGAAAATGTGGTTCCGTAAGTCCCAGAAGTCTTATTCCTCGCAGCAGGACGATCCCCCTTCTAGAGGCAGAGGAGGGGGAAAATTTTCTGGAAGACGCCGTCCCAGAGGCGGCAGAGGCCCCCCTTTCGTGGCTCTTCAGCCTTCCACAATCCCTGAAGGATTGCCCGACTGTGCAGCTCCGGAGCCAGTCGGGGGTCGTTTTTCGAGGCACCTAAAAGCCTGGGAGGGTATCACTCAGGACCGATGGGTGCTTCGAATCATCGCCGGAGGTTACGCCATCCCTTTTTCTCACTCCCCACCGCCGTCCAAGAGCATCCCGGACCCGCCACCCAGTCAACGGGAAATCGCAGCCTTAGAAGTCTCAAAGCTGCTTCAAAAAGGAGTCATCCAACCGGTCCCCGCAGACCAGATCGGATTAGGGACTTACTCGAGATTCTTTTTGGTGTCAAAAAAGACCGGGGACTTGAGGCCCATTTTGGATCTCAGCATCCTAAATCGATCAGTCAAAAAGTCCAAGTTCCGAATGGTCACTTTACAATCCATTCTCCCACTGCTGGAGAAAGGTGTTTGGATGTGCTCCATAGATCTCAAGGACGCCTATTACTACATACTGGTAGATCAGGTGTCCAGGAGACATTTGCGCTTCAGCCTGGGAGACAGTCATTTTCAGTTCTGCGCACTGCCCTTTGGTCTCACCACAGCCCCCAGGGTGTTCACCAAATGTTTGGCGGTCGTGACTGCTCACCTGAGGAGTCTAGGATTCCAGGTGTTTCCGTATCTGGACGACTGGCTCCTAACTGCCACCTCCAGGTGTCTACTGTTACAGAACCTACAAGCCACACTATCACTAGGCACTTCCCTTGGAATCACCTTCAATTGGCCAAAGTCTGTGTTGCTGCCATCTCAGTGCATAAGGTTCATCGGAGTAGAGATAGACTCGAACCTAATGCGGGTCTATCTTCCTACAGAAAGGATACAAACTATACAGGCTCAAGTCCGAGCCTTGATTCTCAGATCCAAAGCTCCAGCCAGGATGGTCCTGCAGCTTTTGGGCTCTATGTCAGCCACTGTTCTTTTAGTCCCCTTAGCAAGATTGCATATGAGAATTCTCCAGTGGCTCCTTTCGACACAGTGGTCCTTTCAGGATCTCCCTCTCAGTCACCTCATCCGGATCATGGAAACTTGCAAACAGGACCTTCGCTGGTGGCTGGTGCCCTCCAATCTGGATCTGGGACGACCCTTTGTTCCACCTCCTCCTGTGGCCACTTTGACTACGGACACCTCCCAGATGGGGTGGGGGGGGCATTCCCTGGGCAGGTCAGTCCAAGGCAAATGGCATTCGGAAGATAGCCTCCTTCATATCAACATTTTAGAAATGAGGGCGGTGTTTCTGTCCCTACAAGCCCTTCACGATTACCTCCCTCAAGGCGTAATTGCCGTTCACTCCGACAACATGTCAGTAGTCTGGTACCTGAACAAGCAGGGAGGGACCAGATCCTACCCCCTTTGCAGAGAGGCCATGAGAGTTTGGGAATGGGCAGTGACGACCAAACGTTTTCTAATGGCGACTCATATCCCTGGCAAGTCCAACGTGATAGCCGACAGGCTAAGCAGAACAATTCTCTCTCCTCACGAGTGGTCTCTGAACGATGCAGTGACAACTCAGATCTTCAGCAGATGGGGAACTCCTTGTTGCGACCTCTTCGCAACCCCGCTGAACGCGAAGTGCAAGAACTTCTTCTCTCTCACTCCAGCTCCGGGGGAGAGTCCTATGGACGCATTAGTCCATCCTTGGCCCAACGGCTTGCTATACGCCTTCCCCCCAGTTCCCCTCCTTCCCAGAGTGATCCAAAAGGCGTCTCACTTGGGGAGCAAAATGATTTTGGTTGCCCCTTACTGGCCTCATCAGGTATGGTTCCCCTATCTTCGGAGATATGCACTGGACGGTCCATGGTTCCTGGATCAGATCCCAGACCTATTAATTCATCAGTCGGGACAACTCCATCAGTCCCTTCACACTTTGAAGTTAACAGCTTGGCTCCTCCTCTTCCGACTATAGTCAGGAATTATACCTTAGACCCGGAAGTCATTCATATCTTATCCTCGGCCCACAAGTCTGCCACTAAGAAATTGTATACTAGCAAATGGAAGAGATTTGCTATTTGGGCTCAACTCCGGGGTCTGGATCCCATCACTGTTCCGGTATCGGAAGTCCTGAAATTTCTGACTTCCCTATTTAATCAAGGTTCTTCAGGCTCTACCATCAAGGTCCAATTGGCAGCTATTTCCAATTTCCATGAATCTACAAACCCCCCTTTAATGAGCAACAGATTGTGTAAAACCTTCATGAAAGGTGCTCTGCTTTTACGACCTCCGATTTCTCATCCTGCTCCTCCGTGGGATCTCGATGTGGTGTTACGTGCCTTAACCTCCTCCCCCTTCGAGCCTGCAGCAACATGTGATTTGAAATTTCTTTCTTGGAAAACCGCCTTTCTGGTCGCGATTACTTCTGCCAGAAGAGTTTCGGAACTTCAAGCTCTGTCTGTAAAACCACCGTACCTGGTTTTTCACAAAGATAGAGTATCCCTCAGGCCTTATCCATCTTTTGTCCCTAAAGTTTGTTCCAATTTTTGCCTGCAACAGTCACTAGAACTTCCAGTTTTCTTTCCAAAGTACTCAAAGCGGAATACATCTTCCACACATTGGATGTTCATAGGCAATTGCGCTTTTATTTAGACAGGACCCAACAAACACGAAAAACAGATCAGTTGTTTGTGTCCTTTTCGGATAATAAATTGGGCTAATCCGTCACAAAGGTCACTATTGCCAAATGGATCAGTGACTGTATTAGGCGTATTCCTCTTCTAATAAAGAGCTTACAACCTCTATCAAAGCTCACTCTACAAGAGCTATGGCCACTTCAATAGCATTCCATTCTAAGCTTGCCATTAGTGACATTTGTGCTGCGGCTACGTGGTCTTCCCCGCACACTTTCATTTCCCACTACAAATTGGATGTGGCATCTCGGGAGCAAGCTTCATTTGGTTCCACAGTGCTCAGGAGTGTTTTCCAGTGAGCCACCCAGGATTTAGGTGCTAGGGACACTGTCCCATCAGTACAGAATGTAGGCGAGATAGGATCACATAACATCTTTTAGTTATGTACTTACCATAACTTTAGATGTTTGGGATCCATCTCGCCTACATTCCTAATACCCACCCTCCTTCCCCCTGCCTTGGAGATCAGAAGAGATTGGACGGTCCAAATTCTATTGTTTCATCTTGAAACATCTGGCAATGTTATATAAACAGTTATGTGTGTGTGCATGAATGCGGACAAACAAGATCTGGGGGATTGGCGGTGGTGCATCCTGGGATAGAGAATAGCTCAGCCAATAAGAGGCTTTGCTCTATAGCATAGCGTGCCGAGTTGTAGCTGAGGATCGTCTCCGAGCCCATCAGTACAGAATGTAGGCGAGATGGATCCCAAACATCTAAAGTTATGGTAAGTACATAACTAAAAGTTATATTCTGTGGCATTTCAAGTTCATGCGTCTATTGTTTCTCTTGAACAACTTTGTCAGTTTGATGTCATGTATAAAGCATTACTTTGGTAACCGCTGAAGTATACATGGTCAAGATGGGTTACAAAAACTACAATTCAAGTTAAAGCAACATGACTTGTTCTGCATATTTACTTATATAAGAAAATCATCATGCTTCCTCTTGATGTTCAATGTAGTGTGTGTCATTTTTGACAAATTAAGACAGTAGTGTTATACACAAGCCCATGTTAGTAAAACCTGTCTTTAATATCTAAAATCAGCAGACTGCTTCATCTTGTATGACAGTGATATATTTTATGTCTAGATTTACTAAAGTCATACATTACATAACTATTGTGTTTTTTTTTTTTTTTTTTACTGTTGCTTAGTTATTTGGGAGACCGCAAGCTGTAATGCTTATTCTTATTATTAGCTCATTTCAAGCTTGTTTGTACAGTCCATAGACTTTAAATTATGAGACCCTTCTAGTTGCTTATTTGTTGTATTTCTATTCTTACAGACACACACATCAGTACTTCAGGCATGGGCAACAATGCCCATCCAGGTTTGCCAGAATACCATTCACTAGTTCATCTGGTGTTTCCAGGCTCCTCTTAAAATATCCAAACTAATATTTGTCCTGTTCATTTTACCAGCTTGTTCCATGCAGTAGCCACTCTGCTAGTGAACAACTTAACACACCTTCCGTTCCCACAGATATTTCCATGAAGGAAATCTGATGACTCTCTAGCACTTCCCGGCAACCCCAAACACCCCTAGAATCAGCTATCCAATATAAAATTGTGCTTATTTATTTTTTATCAAGAATCAACTTAATGAGCTGAACGAAGTGTTGAGAGGCCATCAATATCTGTACAATATATATATATATATATATATATATCTATTTTAAACCAAAAACTTCATTGGCGAGAAGCATCTTGGAGGCTCCTCAGAGCCTTTAAACATTATCGTCACTCTGTCTCCTTTACCATAGCAACCAGGGAGCGTCTGTTTCTGTTACTGTGTCTGTGTACTGCATACCAGAGGCTCACAATGTACCTGAAGCAAAGCTTTACTTCACTGCAACTTCAACCCTAAATTCCCTGTCTTTCACCGAGGCAGCAGCCAGGAAAAGAACAGAGAGCAAATAGACCAAATCAAATTCTCATTCAGCAGATGTATAAACAAAGTATTCTCTTCCATAATATCCCAAATCACAGTTTTATCCATCCCCCCTTCCCCTGAATCCAGGCTAAAACACCAAATATCTTGTCCTAATACACAAGCATCAGTAAACCTTGATCACAAGCCACAGTCCACAACTTCTCGGAGATGAAAACTGCAACATACAACAGCTGCCAGACACAGCTGCATCCACACACACTATGTCAGGCTTAATCAAACAGCACTTGAAGCTATGATACCTGCCATAATTGATATTAACTATCTTTAGACAGAATAATATTGACTTTTGTACCAGCTGCATCCATGCACACCATATCAGGATTGATCAAACAGCACTCGTAGCTGTGATACCTGCCATAATTGATATTAACTATATTTAGACAGAATAATAATGACATTTGTACTAAGAGCTTGCTACTACTATTTAACCAGGATATGCACGGCATTTCTAAATCATACTTTAAGTGAAGAAGGTATTGGTCTCCATGGCATCATTTTTTTTAAAACACTCTACTGTTACTGCTGTTATGTATGATGTTAATTTGTTACATTTGAGTCTGAACTCTGATGAATGGTACTTTGTTGAATTAGTTAATTAATTACTTAAATTGTTATAAGTAAAATCAACGAAAAATTAAGAAGATAAGTATTCATTGAGTTCAAGCAGGGGAATAGAAACTTCTATGTTTGTATTATATGTTGCTTTGTTCAGCTTATATATAATGTAAATAGTAACCCATCTTGACCTACCTTTGTTTGTGAAGAATTATTGGACTCTGAACATTGAGTAAATCATTACTGTTTCTCAGTTGTTTAAGTAACCCCCCCCCCTTTTTTTTTTAAATAAAAACAGATGACAAGTGATGTACCATATCAGTTGATACTTAGAGAGATGTAGTTGTAAGAGTTTTTTTTTTTTTTTTTTTGTGGGGACAGCTGTCTTGGAATCAGTTTTTTGTTTCTTCTTTCTAGCATCAGTCCAATGATTTGTTTCTTTTATTCTTTTAAGGGTAGGGGCCATCCATTCCATTTCTTCTGGGATAAATCACTATGTTGTTGTTTTTGATGAATATAGTAGCTTCTTCTTAGTCATTAAAGGTTCTCATTTCATTGACAAAAAGTATTTTTATCTTGGCTGGAAAGGCCAGCTGTGCTTCAATGTTGTTTTGTTTCAACAGTTTTATTATTGGCCAGACTTTTTTCCTTTGTTCTAGTATTCTGGAAGAAAAATCATTGTCAAACCTTATCAGGCTTTGATTGTATTTTAAGGGTGATTTTGTACAAGCAGATTTTAATATTAGTTCTTTGTCCAGAAATGAAAGACCGTTTATAACTATGGATCTACGTGGAGTATTTGTTGAGTTAGAAGCAGGTTTCCTCAGTGCTCTATGTACCTTTCAATTCCAAATGAAAGTCCCTCTTCCAAGTCTAAAAATTAAATTCAGGAATCCAGGTTAAGAATGAAATAATGGCTTCACCTTCAGTGTTTTCAGGAAGACCAAAGATCCTTATGTTGTTTCTCCTTTCCCTGTTTTGTAAGTCATCTGTTTTGTTAAGCAGCCATGTATTCATTTTAAGCAGAAATTCTTTTTGGAATTCTTCCTCCTTGAGTCTCCCTTCAGTGTCATTTAGAGAAGTCTCTATATTTGTTACTTTTATATGGTGTTGCTGTAATAGTTCCTTAAGAGTGTCAGTCTGTTTTTGAGAATTTAATTTGAGGTTTTCTAAGTCATTTTTAAAGCCATCAGTCTTCAAAGATAGTTCCTGTAAGGTAGATGTCATCAATTGCAGTTCTTTTTTCAGAGCAGTATCTGGGTGAGAATTCCTTGAGTTGTTCATATTCAGTGACTCAGTATATCTCCAAGTTACTTGACAGGAACAATTTTGTGTTTCTCCACCAGAATTGATATTTATGTAGTTTAGTAGTTTTTCTATAGATTCCTGATGTTTGAAACTTGAAAATAATAAAATTTATGTATAGTATACTAGATTATGGAGCTCTCAAAATTCACTGCTCTCAGTTGGCCATCTAGGCTCCACCCCCAGGAACCAAGTATTTGAGTTGCTGGAATTATACCATTCTAATGTTGGCTTGTCTGTCTCCTTCCAAGGTCCTGTCATTGACTGCTTATTTCCCGAGTGTTCTTCCTCTTCTAGTCCTTCCTGCAAGGGAGTTTCTCCATGCTGTCTGGGGTACATGGCATCTACTATTCCCGTGGTTCCCTTTGCCAGAGTGTACATGTGGGAGTTTCAGTATCATCTCAAGACTGCCTGGCTCCAGCACCGCTAACCTCTGGATTATCAGTTTCCTCCCTTGCCTTGTCTCAGGCTTGAGCTCTGCTGGTGGATTTGCCAGATTTACCTGAATGCTGGTCTGCCTTTTCAGGTTCCTCTAAGGAGCTATATGCTGATACTCCTGTTCATGGTTGGGAAGCCTTCTCCGACAGTCTAAAAGTCCATGGTCTTTGGTCCCATCAACAACTGCTGGAATATATCAACATGAGAATGGGGACTTTACTTCTGGCTCTCTAGGCTGTTCACTCCTTTTGGGTTCCAGGTCCTCTAAAGGTTTTTACAATACCATAGTCACATGGTACATCAGCAAGCAAGGGGGAACAAAATCTTACTTCCTTTGAAGGCTGGCTCTTCAGTCTTGGGATTTTGCAGTCTGCCGAGTCTTGGTTTTTCAGGGGGTCTACATTCCTTCAGAGCTGGTGGCTGGACTCTCTGAGCAGGTCCAGGACAATTCCTCACGAAAGGATGCTTTACAGGTAGCTGTTTCTGGTAATTGTACGTTGGTGGGGTACTCTTCCCTTCCCTCTAAATAGGCAACTACCCCAGTTCTGTTTGAGTGCCAAGTCCTCTGACTTAGAAAGTGGATGCCATGTCTTTTTCTTGGAAGGGGATGTGTCTGTATGCCTTTCCCCACCCTCTTCCTCCAGTACTAATATGGGACACACCCATAATCTTGCTGGTGACTCTTTAGCCCAGACAATACTGGTTCCGCCTTCTATTTAATCTGACCAGGGGTAGTCATCACAAGTTACCTCACAGGATGCATATTCTCAGAAAGGACAAGGGAACACTCATTCACCCTCACTTGCCCACCTGTCAGTTGACACTTTGGGTGATAGGATTTTGATTCCTTTTATGCATCAATTTTCTGAGGATATTCTTTGGGTTTTGAAGGAGGCCAGAAAACTTACTACTAGATAATCATACGTGACTTAAATGGAAGACGTTTTCTGTTTGGTGTCTCAAGCGTGACCTGGACCTTTTTCTGAAAGGGGGTGGGGTCCTGCCTCTGGTCCTTTCTTATTTGTGCAAGTTGCTCAATTCTGGCTTGGCGTATTCATCTGTTAGTTTGTTTTTCAGCCATTTCCACCTGTGTGCCACTGAATCCACCTTTGGTTTCTAGTTTTGAAGTCAAAAATTTTTTACAGACATTCTTCATATTCAGCCTCCAAGAAAGCCTATCCTCCTTCGGGGTCCTTAATTTTCTTTTTGAAAAATTGACCCAGTCCACTTTTGAATCTGCAGTTCCTATATCCTTACAGAATTTTACTTAAAAGATTGTATTGTTGGCTTTTACTTTAGCCAAGAGAGGTCTCTAAACTTCGAACATGCATGGTAATTCCACTTTTATTTTTTACAGAAGTATTGTCTCTGTGTGCCAGTCTCACTTTTATACCCAGGGTGGTTAATGATTTGTCCTTGAATCAGCCAATTCATTTTCCTACTTTTTTCCCTTCCCCACAGAATCCTAGTCAGAGGGTTCTTCACACCATGGATTTGTATAGACAGCTCAGATATTACTTGGACAAAAATCATCAGAAAATCAGAGCAGCTTTTTGTTTCCTTTTATGCCACGAAATTGGGTTTGGGGGTTGGCTGTATCTAAGCAGACCATTTCCTTCTGGATTTCTAAGGCCATTTACCTTTGGTACTCTCTTCATGGCAAGCAACTTTTCTCTTCTGTTTGTGCTCATTCCATAAGGGTAATAGCCTTTTCTGGTGCTTTTTTCAAGGGTCTGGATACTATATCCATCTTGGAAGCTTCTACTTCGTCTTCTGTTCAAACTTTAACCAAACATTACAAAATAGATGTCATTTCTAGTGCCAAGGATGGTTTTGCCAGGACCATCCTTCATAGGTTTTTGGAGTGCTGTTTTGTGGCTTCTTCCTGCAACTATATATATATATATATATATATATATATATATATATATATATATATATATATATATATATATATATATATATATATATATATATACATATACATATATATATACACACACGTTTGTAGATATATATATATATATATATATATATATATATATATATATATATATATATATTCATATATATATATCTATATTCATATATATATATCTATATATATCATATATATATATATATATATATATATATATATATATATATATATATATATATAGATTCACTTCATAACACTGAAAACTCAAAACACTGAAAATGAGAAAACTTCATAATATAGAAGACCAAAACACTGAAAACTCAAAACCCTGAAACTCAAAACACATATACATATATACTGAGTTTAAACAAAATTTTCCACCAAGTGTAAGCCCCCCTGCACCCCCCATATTTTTAAGTTCATAGAGTTTGAATATGTAGTGTTTTGTAATTTTTAACATTAGTATTGTATTGTTTACACATGTACATGCAATATTCATGTTTTGTTGCTTTAATAAGAAGGGGATGGTTTCATTAGTGTTTTTTAATTGGTTGAACTTTAGTTACAGGAAGTATTTAAGCAAAGCTTATATGCTTTTTTGTATTATCTGAAGAAGTTCACTCGGAGTTGGATGAAAGCGCTAATAAACCAGGATTTTTATAAGGATATATTAGACTACTTGTACCTTTTGGCTTGGTGAAACCACTGATGTTATGCGGTCCTATCTCACCTACATTCCTTACTCACGGGTTCGGAGCTGTGATTCGCCTCCGACTCGGCCAAATTTCTCTAGCACGAAGTCTCTAATTGGCTGGGCTAACCCGGTATTCCAGGATGCACCTCGCCCTAGCCCCAGATCTCGTTTGCCGCTCGTAGAGTTAGGACGTGGTCTCGCTTGGCTGTGGCTAAGTACCCTTTTAAAATACTTTTAGTATTTTAGTAGTCTTCCTTTTGACAAAAGCTATTTTGATAGCTAACTTTGTACCTGAATAGTTGTTGCATGAGGTTTTGAGAGTTTAGTGTTTTGTGGTATCCCTACTGTTTTTGTGGGCTAGGCCCGTTTAAGTTAGAGGACCTAGTCCTCTCCAGTGTGTTCCCTTGTTGTGTTGTGCTGTTGTGTAAGTGGTTAACTCCCTTTTAGGAAGTGTTTAAGTTTGAGTTTCCTTGTCCATTTAAGTGCTAGTTGGTCTTCCCACCCTCCTTTTGTGTTTGACTCTGTCGGTTGTGTATGGTGCGGTTGCTAGCCATGTCGAAAGAACTAAAGGAACATAAACCCTCTGGGTTTAAGAAGTGTACAAAATGTGGCTATAAAATGTCCATTACAGATGGGCACTCTGTCTGTGTTTATTGCTATTCATTTGCAAGAGTCCTGCAGTTTCTGTCATGTTTTTAGCCCTAGGGTACTGCAGGAACGTAAAAATAAACTGATTTTGAAGGGTCTGATCAAGCCCTCCTTTGAGGAGGCTGTGGAGTCATCTCCGCCTTCTAGTACCAAGTCTAAGCCTCCTAAGGCCAAGAAAAAAATCTCTAGCTCCGTCTGCTTCTTTGGAGCCATCGGAGAAGGTTTGCAAATTGGATACTTCCTCCTCGGCTCCACTGTCCTAGGGGCCGAAGGAGAAGGTCTCGGAAATGGATACTACATCCTCGGCTCCACTGTCCTCGGGGCTGAAGGAGAAGGACTCTGAAATGGATACTACCTCCTCGGCTCCATTGTCCTCGGGGCCGCAGGAGGTATCTGTTGTACTTGAGTCGACCTCGGCTCCGATACTTTTGGAACCTCTTCGGAGCAGGTCACCCAGTGTCAGGCATGAGTTTCCAGTCGGGAGATCTAGATCTCTTTCTATTTCTTCCAAATCCTCTAGGCTGTCTGAGTTGGATGTGGATAGGGGTGGTCCAGAGGCTCCTACAGTCGCCGGTGTTAGCAAAACTGTTTACAGCTCTGACCCAGTCTGCTCCGGAGCCGGTTCCCATTCTTGTACTGATGATTCCTCCTCCGAACACCCATGTGTCGTTGGAGCCGGAGTGCTCCGTGCCGAGTGATGTTCTGGTGTCGGCTCCGATACCCCAGGTGAGTTTTTTGGAGCCTGCTTCGGCTCCAACCAGGTCGGCTCCATCTTCTGGTTTCGGCACTCGGGTTTCCTCAGTCGGACCTGAGGGGGATACCTCGGGACTCTTGGCGGTTCCGAACCTCCCTCTTGGTGCTTTGGCTCTGGGAATCTCGACTCCGGTCATGGTCTCGGAGACTGGTAGGCCCTCGGACTCGGGGGTGGGGGGGGGATCAGCCTTCAAGGCCATGAGGAGCGCCCTGGCCAGGTCGTCTGGTACATCACATGGATCGGTCACTTCGTCCCCTTACACTCCGGCTAGAGCCTCTGACGCCCCCCTCGCCATGGACAGCGGAGCCCGAAGGTCTGGGGATACCCCCTTGAGCGGTCCCCTACTTTCTAAGGGCCCCTCAGAGTCTGTGCCTGAGGAGCCTCCCAGTAAGAAGTCATGCAAGAGGAAGCACATAGACTCCCAGGATGAGTCAGTCACTTCCGATACCGACCTCGGGGAATCAGAGGGGTCCCCCAAGTCGTCCTCCGATGATGTCTCTTTCTCCGACATCTTGGAGATTATGAGACAGAGGCGACTGGCCCTCCAAGACCCCCTCTGAGGAGGAGGCAGTATTCCTCCAGGCCTTCAGAACTCAACCCTCCACCTCCTGGGTGTCTCCACCCTTCGACGAGCTCCTGGACTTGATTTGTGGAAGGGTGTGGGAGAACCCTGATTCCGTGGAACTGGTGCCCAGATGTCCAAACAAGTTCCTGTCTGCTTCCCCGGGCAAAGAGTTCCTTACCAAAGGGGTTTCAGTAGATGCCTTGGTGGTGGCGGCAGCCACTCAGCAGGAAGTTGCAGAGGCTGCTTCTTCAGTCCACCCTCTTAACAAGGAGTCCAGGAATATGGACCGGTATGGGAAGCGTACCCTGTCTTTGGCGACCTTTACCTTACAGTCATTGAATTACCTCTGTCATTTCACTCGGCTCCAAAGAGATCTCCTGAAGGAGCTAGGAGATACTGTGATGGGTAACTTGCCTGAGGCAGTAGTGCAGACTGTTAATGCCCAGTTGTCTACCCTAGGGTCCATTGTCAACTCGTCTATGAGGCTCATATCTTATGCAGCCGAAGGGGCGAGTAGGGCAGCTAGCTCAGGCGTAGCTCTCAGAAGCCAAGCCTGGTTGTGCCTGTGTCATTTCGCTGTGGCCTTTAAGTCTTCCTTCACTGACGCTCCCTTTGATGGGTCCTCTCTCTGCGGACCCAAAGTGAAAGACACCATCACCCGATGCGAACAGGAGGGAAAGACCCTATCTGCCGTAGGGGCCCATTTTTCTCTCCCTTGTAGGTAGGCCTTATCCCAAGGCTCAGAGAGGAGGGAAGATGTGGTTCAAAAAGTCTCAGAAGTCCTTTCCCGCAGCTCAAGGTGAGTCCCCCTCCAGAGGCAGAGTGGGGGGGGGGTTATTCTGGAAGACACCATTCTAGAGGCAGAGGAGGCCCCCGCAACTCAGGGGACCGCAATTCCTTTCGCGGTTCTTCCTTCCAGTGTTCCTGAGGTGTTGCCCGACTGTGCTATTCCGGAGCCAGTTGGGGGCCGAATTTCATTGCATCCAGAAGCCTGGGAAAGCATCACCCAGGATCGTTGGGTGCTCCAAATAGTTACCGGATGTTACACTATTCCCTTTGCGTCAACACCCCCTCCAGTCAGAAGGATCCCGGACGTACCACCCAGTCAACGGGATCAAGCAGCTCTAGAAGTTGCAAAGCTGCTAGAAAAAGGAGTCATCCAGCCAGTCCCCTCAGACCATGTCGGATCAGGAACTTACTCACGACTCTTTTTGGTGCCGAAAAGGACAGGGAACTTGAGACCCATTCTGGATCTCAATCGATTGAATCGGTACGTTCTGAAGTCCAAGTTCCGAATGGTCACACTTCAGTCCATTTTTCCACTGTTGGAGAAAGGAGTATGGATGTGCTCCATCGATCTCAAGAATGCCTACTACCACATCAAAGTGGAGAAGGCATCCAGGAGTCATTTACGCTTCCAGCTAGGAGCCAGTCACTTCCAGTTTCGTGCCCTGCCCTTTGGTCTCACCACAGCCCCCAGGGTGTTTACCAAGTGTTTGGCAGTGGTGACAGCTCACCTGAGACGTCTAGGATTCCAGGTGTTTCTGTATCTGAACGACTGTCTTCTCGCCACCCCCACCAGGCATCTGCTCGTCCAAGCCAGGGAGACGACCATCTCACTTTGCCAACGTCTAGGAATTATTTTGAACTGGGAAAAGTCTGCCTTGCAGCCCTCACAGCGTGTTGTTTTTATAGGCGCAGAGCTAGACTCTATTCAAATGAGCGCCTTTCTGCCACAGGACAGGATAAGAGTGTTGCAGTCTCAGATCCACGCACTGTTGCCCCTCAGAAAAGTTCAGGCCAGGTTAGTTCTTCAGCTCTTGGGATCCATGGCCTCCACCATCATGCTGGTACCTCTGGCCAGGTTACACATGCGGATCCTACAGTGACTCCTGTCGGTTCAGTGGTCCTTTCAAAAGCTTCCTCTTTCCCACTTGAAACTTCTCACGGAGCGATGCAAACAGGACCTCCTCTGGTGGCTACGCTCCTCCAATCTGGACAGAGGAAGGAGCTTGGTTCCAGTGTCTCCATTGGCCACGGTGACCACGGACGCCTCCCAGATGGGATGGGGGGGGCATTATCTAGGCAGGACAGTCCAAGGCACCGGGCAAGATCACGAGGTACACTTGCACATCAATGTTCTGGAGATGAGAATGGTGTTTCTAGCGTTGCGAGCACTCTAGGACTCTCTACCTGTGGGAACGATTGCAATTCACTCGGACAACATGTCCGTAGTGTGGTACCTGAACAAGCAGGGAGGAACCAAATCTTATCCCCTCTGTAGAGAGGCCATGCGAGTGTGGCAGTGGGCAGTGTCTTCCCAATGGTTTCTAGTGGCAACGCACATTCCGGGGAAGTCCAACGTGATAGCGGACAGGCTAAGCAGAGCTATTCTGATGCCTCACGAGTGGTCCCTGAACCACCGAGTGGCGGTTCAGATCTTCAAAAGGTGGGGTCAGCCTTGCTGCGATCTCTTCGCCAGCCCCCTGGATGCTAAATGCACCAAGTACTTCACTCTGATCCCCCCCCACAGGGGGAATCACCCAGGGACACTCTAGCTCATGATTGGCCCCGGGTCTGGTCTACGCTTTCCCTCCGTTTCCTCTGTTACCAAGAGTGATACAGGAAGCCATATCCTTGGGAAGCAGGATGATCCTTATTGCTCCACACTGGCCTCGACAAGTATGGTTCCCTTTTCTTCAGTGGTACACACTAGACGGTCCGTGGACTCTGGACCCAGTGCCGGACCTCCTGATTCACATGTCAGGACAATTTCATCCATCCCTGCGAACTCTCAGGTTGACAGCCTGGCTGCTACACTTCCGTCGCTAGTCAGGCGACATTCCTTTTCACCTGAAGTGGTGCACATCTTGTCTTCTTCTCATAAGTCTTCCACCAGGAAGATTTATTCCAGCAAATGGAAGAGATTCTCCATTTGGGCTCAGACCCAAGGTGTGGACCCCTTCACAGCCCCTATTCCGTCTGTCTTAGATTTTTTAGCCATGTTGTTCTGTCAGGGCTCCGCACCCGCTTCCATTAAAGTACAGTTGGCTGCAATTTCCAATTTTCACACATGTTATGAGCCCTCTCTTATGGACCACAAACTCTGTAAAGCCTTTCTAAAAGGCGCTTGGTTACTTCGTCCCCCAGTTTCTGAACCTGTACTGCCATGGGACTTGAACCTTGTGCTACAAGCTATTACGTCACCACCCTTTGAACCGGCTGCCACTTGCGACTTAAAATTCTTATCTTGGAAGACTGCTTTTCTGATAGCCATTACATCAGCCAGGAGGGTATCAGAACTCCAAGACCTGTGCATTAAACTTCCGTATTTGATCTTTCATAAGGCCAGAGTTTCCCTGAGGTTTAACCCCGTCCTTCCTTCCGAAGGTGTCATCCACTGTCAGTCTCCATCAGTCTATTGAGCTACCAGTGTTTTTTTCCGAATTTTTCCAATAAGGCAGAGTTCAGGTTTCATCAGTTGGATGTGCACAGACAACTGAGATTTTATTTACATAGGACTAAGCATGTTAGGAAATCTGATCAACTGTTTGCGTCCTTTTCAGAGAACAGAGCAGGTTGTCCTATTTCCAAGTGCACAATTTCTAAATGGATCAAAGATTGTATTTCATTCATCTACTCATCAGCAGACAGAACTTTACCCTTTCCCGTCAAGGCTCATTCTACTAGGGCTATGTCTACATCAGTAGCTTTCCATGCTAGGCTTTCCTTGGATGAGATTTGTGCTGCGGCCACTTGGGCTTCTCCCAACACTTTTATTACTCATTACAAGTTGGACGTGGCTTCTAGGGGCTGGGCTTCCTTTGGTTCCACGGTTCTCAGAAGTATCTTTTTTGAGCCTCCCAGGATAGAGGTGCTGGGGACGCTGTCCCGTGAGTAAGGAATGTAGGCGAGATAGGACCACATAACATCAGTTAGTTATGTACTCACCATAACGAAGCAAAACAAATTTTAAACAACTATTTGAGTTTGGTGGACCTTCTTTCACAGTAAGTGATTCACTTAGATTTGGAATCTTTAAATGTGGCTTTTGTTCACAATGTTCCCACATAGTCTATAAAACTAATATACACATTTTAGCAAGAAATAGGCAAGTCGTTAGTACTTGTTATTCCAATTGTAATACCTATGAGGTTGTTTACATTGCCACCTGTAACTATTGCACCTCCTTTTATGTAGGGGAAACTGAAGTGTCGAATTTATAAACATTTATATGAAATCAAGAAACAGAACAGTAATAATGCCCTGTTCCATCACACTTTAGATTGTCCACAGGCTACATTTTCTTTTTTTGTCTTGGAGGCTGTCCCTAAGGACATAGGGGGAGGTATGTGGGAAGCTAAGTTGGAATACAGGGAGTTGTTTTGGCAGATTATTTTGGAATCTACAAAACCTCCCGGTTAAAATGAATTTTTGTCCGTTATGCCTGTGGTTAAGTTAAGATCAGAAAAACTTTGATATATTTCCTCAAACAAGTCACCAGGTGACAGTATCACAGCATGTTTTACTAGATAGATCCCCCTTGCTATTACAACAAATTTATTTATTCATTCGTACATTTGTACATTTATTAAATATACATTTTATTGTTTTAAATAAGTGGACAATAGGGTATATTTTGGATTTCTTGTTTTTGCATTCAGATTCTTGTTTTTGTTGCATTTTGATAGTAATGCTATTGGTTAACGATGAGGTTTTTAGAACCTGTTCTTTTAATTGAACAATTTTAATTAAGTATGTGTTTATTCTACTACTGTTTTTATTTGACAAGCAATTTACTTATTAAATTCAAAACATAGGGTATATAACAGCTGTTAAATTGGGTCCACTGTTTGTTTCTGATGAAGAAGGTGGTCGAAAACGTATCTGTTTGACAGCGTTAATTTATTCTTTGGTGTGTTTTGCTACAATAAATTCAAACAACTTTTCTTGGTCTCGGAGCCCTTATTTGGTGTTTCCAGTGAACTTTTGGATGGTTACAAGTTTTTATTCAGTTCATTTTCATCTCTTTTTGGTTTGGTACTCACCATAACGATCGATGTATGTATTTCATCTCGCCTACATTCCTACGTGCCCTCCCACCTGCCCCCTTCCTAGAGGATTTGGAAATATATTGGCTCTGTGGACCCTTCAAGGTCAGTGATTTGGTTCCCTTATCTGGCTGGAATTTCTTCTGGTGTTTATTGAGTATGGGTTATGAGTGTTATGATTGCAAACAAGATCTGGGGCTAGGGCGAGGTGCATCCTGGGATACCGGGTTAGCCCAGCCAATTAAAGACTTTGTGCTAGAGAAATTTGGCCGAGTCGCAGCCGATTCTCGGCTCCGAACCCGTGAGTAAGGAATGTAGGTGAGATGGACCACACACATCGATCGTTATGGTGAGTACATAACTAACTGTTTTTTCCCTTATCTGTGTTTCATTGGTTTGGAGTTTTTGTTTTATGCAATCACTGGGTATATAAATGCTTTTATTGTTGCAGTATTTGTTGTTTATGATTTGTAAGTGGCAAGTTACCAGAGCACTAATTAATGGGGATATATTTGCATTTAGACCACAGAATACATGAAGAGATATGGCTACTGCCTCACAGGAACTATACAACTGCAAGAAGGTTCATTCTTCACCACCACCAATACAGAATTAGTTACTTCCCTATTGTTGCAGACATACCCCTCAACTGTCCCTGATTTTCAGGGATGTCCTTGATTTTGACTCAAATTTTTGCTTTGTCCATCTTAATCTCTCCTAAAAATGATGACTTTTGGAGAAAAGGTGATTAAAAAATAATAATGACAATATTTAGATGTGGGCGGCGGCGGTGGTGCAGCGGTTAGCGTTGCCGCCTCACAGCAAGTGGTTCTCCGGTTTGATCCTCAGCTAGGGTGCCTTCTGTGCAGAGTCTGCATGTCCTCCCTGTGGTCTCATGGGTTTCCTCCCACATCCCAAATACATGATGTAGGTGGATTGGACACTCTAAATTGGCCCTAAGCATGAGTGTGTGCGTGTGTGTGTCTCTTCGTGTAAGGTTGGTCGCCAAGCTGGCAACTCGACACCATAAAAACTCCACTGCCAATCATGAGCGGACAGGTGATCCGCTGTGGCGACCCCTAACCGGGAAAAGCCGAAAGAAGAAGAAGAATGACAATATTTAGATGTATAGACCTTTTTTTAACTTTAGAAAATGTATATTAAGTCCTATTTTCTTATTCTGTCAATGTCTCAGGTTAATAGTACTAATATTTTAAAATTGTCTCTGATTTCCCCAGTTATTTCTGGCTTTGTCCCTAACTGGTTCAGAGCTATGATTACAGAATTTTAAGTTTTGATGCATACTGAATTATCCATATATCCTAACAATTTTGACAGAATATAAGCAACACAAGGGTATCTAATATTTTTTTCCAGGTATACCACATAACATTCAGTGCACCTTATTTGATTACCAAAGCCATTTTTAAATAGCCAATCACAAACTACTCTAGACATCGGCAATATCTTTTGAGTAACTTTGTCATGGAGACCTGTAGTGTTGTTTACTTATAGTAATACTCACCAAGTGATACAGTCCCTGTTGATAGAAATACATAAAACGCATATAAGATAGTCATGTCTGTTGTGTTCTTTTTGAAGTAACCTGAATACAGTAAAGCAGTTTATAACTTTTCATGCATAATGAAATTTATGCTCAAGGCACATTGGCGTAAACATGGTGAATACATTTCTAAGAGCGTGCCTGTAAGGCCTTGAATTCACACTGGTTAAAACATGATAATTCCTTTATTGTGATATTTCTTTTCAAATATTATTAATCCTACATTGTCTAATTTTTAGAATGCTTTTTATTGAAATTGGCTTTGTGGCCCTGTCCCTCTGTGGTTCTGTCACCCCACTAACCATTGTATAGATGTATGACATTAGTACAAGCCCCCCCCCCCCCAAAAAAAAAAACAACAGTGGAGACAGCCAGGTATTTACATTCGTCCGCCTCCTACAGCAGTACAGCATTCAGTTTATTTTACCTCGTTTGATGACCTCATCATACGTAAGGAGTCCTATCAGTGACTCTTTGGCACTCATTATTCCCTTCACTTCAGTGACATTAGAAGTTTAAATATGTATATGTGTGGCTTTAGAGTATTAAGCAGTTTCCACCTAACACTCTCATTCCCTCGTTCCCAATAAGTGACAATTCATATGCTGACGCCTCCATATTGAGTCACGTGAGCAGATCTCTCTGCAAGTCACCTGACAAGAGTGAACAGCACCAGAGGAAGAAAAACAAGCAAATCTGGCTTACACTGTTGTACTACACATGTGTAGGTATGGGAAGTAACAAAATGCATAAATGTAGGTAAGTATAGAATTACTGTTATATTTAATAAAAAAAAATAAAAATTTAAATAAAAAGTGCTTTTTATTGAGTCGCTCTAGAGAGTAAAAAAAGAAAGAAGAGTGAAAACTTTGCAAAAGAAACACAGACAAGCTGATTTCAGAGAAAACATCTGAGGTTGGTTTTGCTGATTCCTGCTACTACTTTTGGTACCTCATTATCACAGATGGCAAAACCAACCTCAAATGCTTTTCTGAAATCAGCTTGTCTGTGTTTCTTTTACAAAGTTTTCACTCTTATTCCTTATTTTTTACTTTTTAGAGTGACTCAATAAAAATCATTTTTTTAAATCTTTTCTATTTATATTTTTTATTTAGTATTTGTAAAAACATTTTTTTTTTCAGTCAGGGTTCACAGTAACATGTTTTGGATGAATAGGCGCTCATAAAAAGAAAAATTTATGGAATTAGAAGCATAAAAGTATTATAACTTTGTACTGGTTTGTCCTGCCTTTCTTTTCAGTCTATTATGCAGTCTACTCAGTTGCTGTACAAGAAGACTTTTGCATTGAAATGACTGACATACTTTCCAGTTTTCATTAATTTGATGTGCAGCAGACATTGTGTTGCATTACCTAGCTGATTGAATGCTAGGCCTGCAGTTTAACAACAGATTATAAAATTTGACTATCACTGTGTGGTGGTAAGACTAAAGTTCATCTTTTTTTTTCCCCTCAAGTTTTTCACTTGTGCAAAACAACAAGAATAAAATCCGGTGCATTTGTTGCTATTAATAATATGTGAAAACTGAAGTTCCTTTCATAAATGAAAATGCCGAAATATCTTGCAGACATGTTGCATCTGAAACAGAAGAAGCAGCTGGCAGCCAAAGATAATTGGCTGTAAGTAAGAGACGTGCAATAATATTTACATGCACAGAAGTCACAAGGAATTCAGAAATGTAGTGCAGATTGATAATTTACCATTATTTTGCTGCGGGCATATAAAGCTAGGGTTAAGATCCTCACAGATCAATAGCGTAATAAGTATCTGTTAGCCTTAGTGGGCCAAGTAGATGTCCTTCAAGGATGCATCTGCAGTCCTTACAAATGGGTTGTCCTGTCGTCAGGCAACCCTTCGGTCGGCCGGATTCCAAAGTCTGGGTCTGGCCTCGGCTGGTGTCGCACTTCACCCGACGTCATAGCTGCAGTTCTTCGGGTATAAAGGCATCAGCCGACGCCATTTTCCCCAGTCTTTCTTGCCGCGTGGCGCCCGAAGCAGAAGCTGTTCGCAAGTGCCGGTCGGTCAGAACCAGAGATTACTACTACCGAATACAACTTCGAAGACTTCTAAAAAGCTAAGTACCCCGTTGGGGACTCTTTCTTGCCTCAGCCGATGTCAGAAAAAGTGAATAACTGTTTAACTTGTGGGAAACAAATACCTCATAAAGATTTCCACTCTTACTGCTTACCTTGTTTAGGCCCAGACCGTAGCAGCTTGTCTAACCTGTGGTTCTTTTAACCGACGGATGCTTAGACGTCGGTCGGAATTTGCTGAGCAGTTTTTCGGCTCTGATTTTGCTTATAAGATGCCGTCGGATCCTCCGACCACACAAATAACCAAAAAACGCAAGGAAAAGGACCGACACTCGCGGTCCGCGGTTTTGGCTGAAGCCGCGATTAAGCAAACCGCGAGTGTCTCGGTTTCGGCTGAAACCGAGCAAGCGGTTCTTCCTTCAGCCAAAAGCATGCCTTCTACCGAGGCTTCTTCTAACCTCGTGGAATCGGCTTCTGAAATCCAACCTGTTGTTGCGATTTCTCAGGAATTATCAGACACTATCCCCTTGGATATTTCTACTCCTGCACGTGGAGCTGCTAGGCCTCCTGCAGCCATGTCCATTAAGGCCTTTGCCAGGGCAAAAGCAGCCAAAGCTACAAAAACTGTACCTGTTAAGACCCCTACTCACAGGCCCAGTTCCAGTTCCCAAATGCTTTCTTTGGCAGAGGATCTTATTTCTTTAATCCGGGGATCCCAGCCTCATCCAGACAGGGCCTCTCATCCACCTCCAGAGAAGAGCAGAGCCCCCTGAGCCAGTGTCCACAGATGATTCCTCTGATGATTCAGACAATACAGACCCTCCAGAGGCTTCTTATTCCCCTTACGAAGACTCTGATGCTGAAGAGTCCATCCCTTCTGCCTCTCCACCTGAGGAATTTTCCTTTGGGGAAACCTTGCATGCCATGAGGGAACAATTTCAGTGGCAGGGCCAAGATTTTTCAGACTCCAGAAAAAGGCTTAGAACTTGTTTGCATTTACCACAACACAGACCTTTAGCTATACCTCCAGTTCTCTCTGTTGTAGATGATGCATTTAACGATGCTTGCACTGCTCCTGATTCTTTACCTCCGGCCCCTGCTAAGCCCGATAGGTACTACAGGGTCCCGGACACACATCACCATTTATACAAGGCTCCTTTTGCAGATCCCGAGACTATCTCCCAGGGACCTAAGGCTGTAGCCTCTACCTCTGCTAAAAAACCCCTCCCCTCTGAAAGGGAATCCAGGTCCTTAGAGAGATGGGGTAAAAAAGTTTACACTTCTGTTACTTTGTCAGGCAGGGCCTTGAACTGTCAATTCCACATGATACAATATCAAGAATTTATGTTAGACCAGTTAACTAAAAAACTGTCCTCTGATGAACCTTTTGATAAGAAGTATGTTCAGGAAATGGTACATAACATTCAGCAAGTTAGTAACCATTCTTTAAAATGCGGCTATGATGCACTAGAGGCTTCCTTTAGATCAGCCATGACTGGCACAGTTATCAGAAGACATGCATGGTTGAAAGAGCAGGCCTTACCGGACCATGTCAAATCAAAACTGTTAGATGCTCCCATGGACAAGGCCAATTTATTTGGTTCTCCTGCACAACAGGTACTGAAGAAGATGGAGGAGAAGGCAAAATCTGTACAAACAGTGAAAGATTTCTTACAGGTCCAACCTCCAAGGTTTAGCAGGAATTGGCCCTCCAAAAATTGGTCCTTTCCAGACTCCTCTAAAGCACAGAGAGGCAGGAATAGGCGATCAAGAGGCAGAAACCAATCCAGGGGTGCCTACAGGGACGCCAGTGGCAGGGTAACAACCAGCGAGGCACAGACACAGCCACCACCACTGCAACAGGACAACAAGAGACAAGTGGATTTTACAGACAATAGACCAAGGCTACAGGTTCCACTTCCATACCCTACCAGGGAAGAGAGGAATGCCAAACCTACCTCCAAATCAAAAGACAGAAGCTCTAAAACAAATATCTCAGTTATTAAGGATGAGAGCTGTGGAAAAGGTACCATCTATGGAGCAAGGAAAGGGATTTTACTCCAGACTCTTCCTGGTACCAAGAAAAGAGAACAAATGGAGGCCTATTCTCGACCTGTCTGCTTTAAACACGTTCCTCATTGTTCCAAAATTCAAAATGCTGACTCTACAGCAGCTTCTTCCCATGCTGGGCAAGGAGTCTTGGCTGGTAACTCTAGATCTCAAGGAGGCATACCTGCACGTCCCCATACGACCAAATTGCAGAAGATACCTCAGATTTCTTGCAGGATCAGAGCATTATCAATTCTCAGCATTGCCCTTTGGCTTATTTACTGCGCCCAGAGTGTTCACGAAATGCCTGGCATCAGTAATTGCCCATTGCAGGCTTCAGGGAATCCAAATTTACCCCTACCTGTACGACTGCCTGATACAAGCGGACAACAAAAACAAGCTAACAGAAGACTTACAAAGAGTCATTTACCTGCTACAAGCCCTGGGATATACAGTCAATATAAAAAAGTCAAGGCTGATACCATCCCAAAGGATAACCTTTTTGGGTGCAGAACTGGACACATCAAAGCAAATGGCATTCCTAACTGCAGAAAAGCAAGAACAACTTCCTCTCTACTTCTTGGCATTAACAAAGCAGAACCATCTAACAGCAAGAAAAGTACTGCAAGCCTTGGGCTTCATGGCATCCTGCATAATACTGGTCCCTCATGCCAGACTGCATATGAGAAAGCTACAGTGGTACCTAAAGAATTTATGGTCTTAACACAAGCACAGCCTATAAACCAAAATTCCAATAATCCCATGCCTGAAGCAAGAGTTCCTATGGTGGGCTCAGGCCTGTCAATCAAACACAGGATTGCCCTTCCGCAGCATTCAACCAAGCCAAACCATCACGACGGACGCCTCAGACCTCGGTTGGGGGGCCCACATGCTGGACAGGTGCATACAAGGCTTATGGACTCAAGACCAGCTGCACCTACACATAAATCTAAAGGAAATGCTGGCAGTAAAATTGGCAATCCAGACATTCAGACCATTTCTCCGAGAAGGTCAGTTGATGATAAGGACAGACAACACAACAGTCATGTGGTACATCAACAAACAGGGAGGCACACATTCATACCCTCTATGCCGGATGGCACTGGACCTATGGAACGTGGCTCTGAGCTACAACATTCAGTTACAAGCAATTTTTGTACCGGGAAAAGAAAACGTTCTAGCAGACACATTAAGCAGGACTACCACGGATGCCCACGAATGGATGCTACATCCGGACATCTTCAAAGACATTACAAGGAAATGGGGACTTCCACAAATAGACTTATTTGCATCCCCACACAATCACCAGCTAAAGAAATTCTGCACAAGGACGTACCACCCACTTGCTTGGAAGGTGGACTCCCTATCTTTCAGGAGGAAAAACCTGACAGCATATGCATTCCCACCACTTCCTTTGATGCACAAGGTGCTATTGAAGATCAAAGAGGACCGCCCAAGGATCATCCTGATAGCTCCAGACTGGCCAAGGCAACATTGGTACCCATTGCTAAGGAGCATGTCTCGGGAACAAATATGGACACTGCCCCTGGTTCCACTGCTGTTAACACAGAACAACTACAACATCCTGCATCCAAGCCTGAAAACTCTGCAGCTGACTGCCTGGAACATTACATAAGATCAATTAACCCAAATTGATCACAAAGGGTTAAAGACATTATCCTGGAGGCTCGCAGACCCTCAACAAGGAAAAATTATGCAGCAAAATGGAAAAGATATCTCATTTGGAGTACTGCAAAGGGAGAAGATGTGTCACAGGTAAACATAGCCAGCATCCTGGAATACTTGGCAGAGCTCTTCCACACAGGCCTGTCCTATTCTTCCATCAAGATACATGCATCAGCTATTTCAGCAGAATACAGCTCAGATCCTCCTGTCTTCTCGCATCCTCTGCTCAAGCAGTTTCTGAGAGGAATTAAAAATGTAAAACTCCCTAGGAAACCACCATTGCCAGCATGGGACTTTAACTTTGTGCTAGAAAAATTGACACTTCCTCCTTTCGAACCAGCAGCAACAGCAGAATTACAATACTTATCATGGAAGACTGCTTTCCTGCTGGCAATCACTTCAGCAAGAAGGGTATCTGAACTACAGGCATTAATGGCAGTACAACCCTTCCTGATCTTCCATCAAGATAGAGTGTCCATGAGAACAAATCCTACATTTATGCCCAAGGTGGTATCCAGAGTATCTTTAAATCAGGCTGTCCACCTACCTACATTCTTCCCCAACCCACAGAACAGGGGAGAAAGACTGTTGCATACCTTGGATGTACATAGACAGTTATGCTACTACCTGGACAGAACCAAGGGAAATAGAAAAACTGACCAGCTACTGGTAGCATATGCAACAGGAAGGGAAGGAAAAGCAATTTCAAAACAGACAATCTCCAAGTGGATAGGAAATTGCATTAGATTTTGTTACTCCTACCATGGAAAGAAAACTCCAGAGAACATCAGGCCTCACTCTACAAGGGCTACGTCCACTACCACAGCTTTCTTACGAGGAGTGGCTACCAAGGACATTATAGAGGCTGCTACTTGGACCTCCGTGCATACATTTGCCAAGCATTATAACTTACCTTTATACTCTAGATCCCGAGCAGGGTTTGCCACTGCTGTTTTGCAAGGGATCCTAACTACACCATAATCTCTTCTTCCTCCACCCCTAGTTTGGCTATGGTATTCTACCCATTTGTAAGGACTGCAGATACATCCTTGAAGGACATAGTACAGTTTTGTACCTACCATAAATGTAGATGTCCGATAGGAATGCATCTGCAGTCAGGATTACCCACCGCCTTCCCTCTGTGGTACTCCTAGGGTATTTGCCCATCTTATAGCTAGCTGGGGGGGGATCTATTATGGTGTATTTGTTTGTATATATGTACATACATGCTTATTTTTTGTGTTTGCTCTCTACTATTTGGAAACATTGGCATTTATCCAAATTTAGCCTTCCAAGAGGGCACCTGGCATCTGGGGCAAGAAACACTGAGGAAAATGGCATCGGCTGATGCCTTTATACCCGAAGAACTGCAGCTATGACGTCGGGTGAAGTGCGACACCAGCCGAGGCCAGACCCAGACTTTGGAATCCGGCCGACCGAAGGGCTGCCTGACGACAGGACAACCCATTTGTAAGGACTGCAGATGCATTCCTATCGGACATCTACATTTATGGTAGGTACAAAACTGTACTTTTTAGTTGAAGTAAGGATAATTCAGCCAGTATAGTGGTCAGTAGTGAAAAGGAGGCTGTAAGTAATGTTGCAAAGTTAATGGAAGAGACTGATTTGTCCATTTCTACAGGTGCAGCATTTCAGACCCATAAGCCAATAACACAGTTGACTAGTTGTAACTGTGAAAGTAATTTTTAAGAAACTTGTTAGTCATGGAGAAAGTATGAACTAGGAATGGCATCAATCAAATTTCACTAAGCCGAAATTACTGGTCAGATTACAGGCGTATAGAAACGGCAGACTACATTTGTTGAAATGTTACAAGATTTTGAGAAGAGAGTTAATAGGAAAAATGTGAAAATTCAAGTAAGTGTACCATAAGCCTTGGAGAGATGTGTCTAGAGGACTTAAAATACAAATTGATAGAATGTGTGAAGAAAAGTTTTTAATGGATGTGAAGACCACAAAGACCCCAATCAATAATACCTTCCTGCATCTTGTTGTGGTCAAGTAACCTAGTAGTGTAACAGAGAAAAAATTCTGTCAGGAAGTATAGATATGATTTTTGCTCCAAGGAGCTGATATTTTGTGTTTATCCAGCTACTGGATGTGTCTATGCCAGGAAAAAAAAATTTGAGTTTGCAGAAAGTTATGGAAGAAGAAGATGCATTGTAACTTTCTATTTACAGTAAAGGCATGTATCAAGTCGAGTGAATACATATTGAACTTTGTGACCATGTAAGAAGCTGATACTGAGCTGATGGTTCTGTGAGCCATTTTTTTCTGCTTTAGCTTTGTACTGACCTGTTATCAGCCATCACAGTATGGATATTTTTTTCCTAAATTCCCTCCTTTTCTTTGTTTTCCTTTTCTTCTATTTCTTTTTTTAAAATCTTCCTTTTTTATCAAACTAGTATTTCTGGAGACAAGCAAAGCCTCAGATAAAACATTTTACATTTTTTTTGTATTTTAAATGGTAAGTAGGATTTTGTTGTAACATAGTTGTATGCAGGAGATTGTGGGGCAGAGGAAACTGTCAAAGCATAGTCATCAAAAGAAAGAAAATATTCTACAGGAGGCACATTTAACTGAAAATCAAATTACAATGTTCTGAGTGCAGTAGAGATGGGTAAAACGTGGCAAAGCAGATATACTGGTGCAATGCTTATTATAAAATCATCTCATTGTAAAGTTAAGCATGTGTATTTAAAAGAATTGCCGGAAAAGCATTATAAAGAAAGGTAGAAAAGAATAAAGATCACTCAGATTTTGGTTCATTTTATGCATCCTTTGAAAGCTAAATGTTTTTCTGTTGGACATATCTAATGGCCTTAACAGTAGTTAAGTTCTGCTTCTTTTGTATTTAGATGGAGATTGGAATACTGTCCTTTCTGTCCATTTAGGCAAATCAGTAGGAGTAAATTTTAGTTCTTATGTTGCAATGTACATTTTTGAAGAAATGTATGGACACAGAATGCATAATAGATGGTCATATACTAAACCCTACAGAGAAAAATGTGTCTCACATCTGCCTCAGACATAAGCTAGCAACTAGAGTTAGGTCTTGATCATGTCTGCTGAATAAGTTATGTACTTATTCTGATTATAAATTCCTTTCATTAAGCCTTAAAAATATGTTTAAGAACAACTAAAAATATGAAAGGAAATTTTCATTTATGACTTTGAAAGGCTTTTCAAGCATGTCAGATGATAAAAGCAGTATTAGAATTCTGGCAGTCTGATTAGGCTGCTTCAGATTTAATGACAATTAAGAGGGATGCATTTAAAGTAAGTATATTTGCTGTCTGTCACATCTTGTCTAATTATAGAAAGAAAAGTGAGGGATATTCTGTACACGTTTGAGCTGCATTTAGAGTCAGTATCTCAGTTATTGTCATTTAATTATGAAAAATGCATTTCTGTTTGGTAGATTAAAGAGTAAAATGATGGATAATTAAAAATGATAGGTATAGATATAATGTCATTCAGCGAATGACTGTCACCTATTTTCAATAATGAAACTGGGAAGTCATTATTAGTGCAATGTAAACAAGCTAAATACCAGAATGTTATTAATATAGTTAGAGTGAGCGAGCTGGAAGAGGTAAAACATTTGGATATGAATTTTTTTCAGGGAATGTATAACCAGAATATGATGCCGTGGAATAGCTGTAACTCAAAAATGATGAAATGGACAGCAAGAGTTTATGCTTTTCACAGTAAATGAGCTTTATAATATAATTGATTCCTTGAATGAAAGTATTGATGATTTTACTGTAGAATTGTACTGAGCCTTTCAGGAAAGAATTGCTCCCTGTTTTTACAACTAGATCGAATAGTTCTGTCTTCTGTGAAACAGAGCAGGATTAGTTTAAGAAAAGGTAAAAATAGGTAATAATTTCACACATTAGAAACCAATATCTGTTTTGAATATGGATTACTAAAGTAATAAATAATAGAATATTGCCATTTCTGAAGCAAATTTTATTTAAATGACAGTATGGTTTCTCTGTATGGCAAAATTAAGGTCACTCATGTTTATGCTTCTTGAAAATAAATGTATTATTAAGGCAGTGGTCTACTGTACTTAAACTTAATGCAATATAAGCCTTTGGTATTTTTAACTTGGAAGTTATGTTTGGTAACTTCTAAAATATTATGAAACCCAGCACCACTTCAGAACAGCGCAACTCTATGTTTATTATACTTGGAGTGAATGGTGAGTGCTCATCATATTTTGAGTTGACCACTGAATTAAAACAAGGATGTTTCATGTCTTGAGAAAACTTTAATGTATCCATTTTCCAGAATAGTTTGTGTTGTCACACATGCAGGTGATTTAGCTATGATTTCCCTGCTTGCAGAGAAATAAATACCTTTGGTTAAAAACATGAGATACAGAATATAATAGGAGTTTAAGTATAAAAACAGATTTATCAGATGATATAGCCACTTTAGAGAATAATTATGTAGAAGATGTAGTGACATTTAATACATTTTAATTTTCTGGGCTTTATAAACATCTAAGATTCAGACAATCACTAATTTAGCACATGAGAATTATTTTGGAGGAGTTATGTAATGATGTCAACTTGTATGATAAGTATTAATTGTTAGTGAGAACATTATCAGGATGTTTACATTTACATTATTCCTAGTTTCACAAATGCCAGTACATATCCACCTGTATTTAGGTGGTTTATCCAGCCCAAAATATTTACTGCTGATCTTTATGGAGAGGGTTTTGACCATCCTTGTATTGCATGGTTTGTGATTTAGGGGCTTCATATCTGAAGGGGTATGTTACAGCCCAAATCTTTATTTATGTAACAGCATTCAGTATTCTCAAACATGACATTGTGTTAAGCTTAGACATAATTAATCTGTTGGATTCCTCTAAGAATGGCAGTTGTATAAAGGAAAAGTGCATTCTAATATTACAATGTTAAGTTGTCAGTCTCGCCTTCATTTTTGGTGGATGGGTTCGGAGCCGATCCTCTGCTCCGACTCGGCTTATACCAAAGCTCGAGAGCTATTTATACCGGCTTGAGGTAACCCTGTATCCCACAATGCTAGGCGCTAACTACCCAGATCTCATTTGCCGCTTAGCTGCGAGGTTGCATTTTTGCCGGCTCTCTGGTAAAATTTTTTCAGAAGCAGTTTTCTGGTAAGGTTTTTTCCATTTTATTTTCAGGGTTACTGCACGTTTATTTCCCCTTTGCCCTTTTAGAGTAACCCGCCTTATATAGTCCCCTTTTGGGTCTGTTTTTTCTATTCCCTCGGTCCTACCGTTCTCCTCATATTATCAGGCCTTCGGGCCAAGTTTGTACTCTAGTTTTTGTCTTCAGTTAAAGTGTCAGTTTAATTATTTTAATCTTAGTCTTCGGTGTGGTGAAGTGACTGGACTAAGTTTTCTTTAGTGTGGTGTGTGTGTGTGTGTTTGGGTGTTTTTACCACAAGATGTCTAAGGAGTCCAAGGTCTCAGGCTTCAAGAAGTGTGACTCGTGCTGTCAGAAAATGTCTCTGACAGACGGTCACACTTCTTGTGTTTATTGACTAGGCCCTCTGCACCTGCAGGACTCTTGTTCTGTCTGCCATGTATTCAGTCCAAGAGTCCTGCAGGAGCGCAGAAACAAGTTGATTTTGAGAGGCTTGTTGAAGCCCGAAGGTTCCCCGGCCAAGTCCTCATCGGGCAAACCTTCTAAGCCCACTAAATCATCGGCTCTGAGTACAGAGCCTCCGACTAGTGGTGCTGCTTCTGCATCGGCTCCGGCTGGAGCCGAGGCTTCAAGAACTCAGTCAGCTCCGATAGTTACGTCGGAACCGTCTTCGAGTCATAAGCGCTCCAGGTCCCCTTCTTTGGAGTCGGTCCATTTGGCTCCGAGATCTCCTTTGCTTTCGGAGCGCAGCCATCGGTCCCATTCCTCTTGGTCTTCCAGGCTTTTGGACCATGACCTCGAGAGGGTGGTTAGCAGACTCCTTAAGTCACAGGCACTGGCCCAGATGCTTCATAGCCCTTCGCAACAGACAGTGGCTATCCCCATTCCATCGTCGATTCCTCCTCCGACTCTTCCTCTGAGTTCGAAGCCGGAGTTAGTGGGAGCCGATACCACCCATTTCGGCTCCATCGTCGGCTCCGATTTCTTCTATGGTGCCATCCTTGGAGGGATCCGGGCGCCGTGACTTCCTTGTCGGCTCCAAGGGGCGAGTGGCATCGGACCCTTGTCCGACCCGGTTCTCCCTCTCGGAGCCTCGACGCAGGTGAGTTCAGCTCCGACATCGGCCTCGGAGCCATCCCTCTCGGTGCCGGGAGGGGTCCTTATCTCTTCGGAGCGGGGACCTTCTTCCCTGCCTGATAGGGGTGCTTTTGAGGTCATGAGGAGTGTGCTGGCCCCTGTGCCTGCTCCTCGGTCGGCTCCCTCAGCTCCTCCCACTGTAGTGCCTGCTAAGGTCTCTACCCATCCTCTCGACCCTAACCACAGAGATCCTACGCCTCAGGGGCCCCCATTGGGAGCATCCTCCTTTTCTGAGACCTCCCCTGATCCGTCAGGGGAGCCCCCTCGGAAGAGGAAATGTAAGAGGAAGCATGTGGACTCCCCTGAGTCTGTCACATCTGACACCAACTTGGATGAGTCGGAAGGGTCCCCACGATCCCCCTCTGAGGATGTCTCCTTTTCTGACATCCTTGAGATCCTCAAGCAGAGGGGGAACTGGTCTTCCCTCAATCCTTCCGAGGACGAGTCTGTATACCTAGAGGCGTTTGGTTCTCGCCCTTCCACCTCCTGGGTGTCTCCGCCCTTTGACCCCCTTATGGAAGTGGTGGCCAGGAAGGCATGGACGGCCCCTGACTCGATGGAACCTACCCCACGGAGGCCTTCAAAATTTATCACAGCCCCTTCTGATAAACAGTTTTTGACCAAGGGTGTCCCTGTTGATGCCATGGTGGTGGCAGTAGCCACTAAGAAGGAACTGGCTGATCCTTCAGTACCTATCCATCCTCCTAATAAGGAATCTAGGACCATGGATAGGTACAGCAAGCGGATGTTTTCTTCAGTGACCTTTACCATGCGGTCGCTGAATTACTTATGTCATTTCACCCGCCTTCAAAGAGACTTGCTTAAAGAAATGGGTGATACCCTACAGGATCCAACAGCTGCGGGGTCTCAGGACAAAATCAACTCCCAGCTGGCAACCCTAAACTCGATTGTTAACTCCTCCATGTGGCTTATTTCTTATTCAGCCGATGGGGCGAGTAGGGCTGCAGGCACAGGTGTGGCCTTAAGACGTCACGCCTGGATGCGGCTTTGTAACTTTGCTGACCCCTTTAAGGCGTCCTTCACCAACTCTTCCTTTGATGGTTCGGCGTTGTTTGGACCTCAGGTGAAGGATACTTTGACCAGATGCGAACAAGAAGGCAAGACTGTCTCTGCCATGGGAGTCCGTTTTTCCACCCCATCTAGACCATACCCTAAAGGTCAGAAAGGTGGAAAAATGTGGTTCTGCAAACGACAGGGAGACTCACCAGATGCACGAGGTGAGTTCCCCTCTAGAGGCAGGGGGGGAACAATAACAGATGCCGCCCCAGGGGCAGAGGGGGTCCGCAGAATCAGGGTAGCAGAGAAGCTGTCTCTGGCCAACCCTTCCAGCATCCCTGAGAAGCTGCCCGACTGTCCGCCTTCGGAGGCAGTCAGGGGAAGATTATCACTGTACCCAAAAGCCTGGCTTTCTCTCACCAAAGACAGATGGGTATGGTCGATCATTTCCGAGGGTTGCAAAATTCCCTTTGTCCACACCCCAAAACAGCCAAAAAGGCCCCTTCCAGATGTTCCAACCCGGTCTAAGGGAACAAGTAGTATTAGAAATCTCAAAACTGCTAAGAAAAAGGGCCATCCAACCAGTCCCAGCAGACCAGCAAGGATCCGGAATCTACTCCAAGTTCTTTTTGGTACCAAAAAAGACAGGGGACTGGAGACCAATATTGGATCTCAGCAGACTGAACAAGTCTGTTCAAAGAACGAAGTTCCGAATGGTCACGCTACAGTCCATTCTACCCTTTTTGGGCCAGGACCATTGGATGTGCTCTATAGACCTTCAGGATGCATACTACCACATCAAAATGCACAGGCGCTCCAGGAGGTTTCTCCGCTTCCAGCTGGGGGGCCAGCCACTACCAATTCAGGGACCTGCCCTTTGGTCTCACTACAGCCCCCCGAGTGTTCACCAAATGTATGGCAGTGGTTACGGCTCATCTGAGGCGTCAAGGATTCCAGGTGTTTCCATATCTGGATGACTGGCTCCTTACCGCCACCACCAGGCATCAACTTATTCATTCCAGAGATTACACCATTCAGATTTGCGAAGAGCTAGGTATCTCCATAAATTTCGAAAAGTCTGCTTTGTCGCCTTGTCAGTCTATTACCTTTATAGGTGCCATATTAGACACAGTCGAACTATCTGCAAAACTAACGGCACAAACAGTCTCAGATATTCGCGAACATGTTCATATCCTTCTTCAGAACAACAAAATCCAGGCCAAGTTTGTACTGAAGACTCTAGATCTCATGGCGGCTGCCATTACGTTACTTCCCTTAGCTCGCTTCCACATGAGACTCCTTCAGTGGATGCGCTTCTCTCAGTGGTCCTTCCAGCAGCTCCCGATGTCGCACAACATTTTAATAACCCAGTCATGCAAGAAGCACCTGTCTTGGTGGATGGTCTCCCTTCAAGTGATTCAGGGCAAACCATTTGTCCCCCGGTTGCTACAGTGACAACAGATGCCTCCATGATCGGGTGAGGGGGGCATTTTCAGGGCAGGATGGTCCAGGGCACTTGGCAACCTTTCGAGTGCCACGTGCACATAAATGTCCTGGAGATGAGAGCAGTACTTTTAGCGTTGCAAGCCCTTCAGGACTCTCTTCCCATCGGGACGATTGCAGTTCAGATGGACAATATGTCCGTAGTGTGGTACATCAACAAGCAGGGCGGAACCAAGTCCTAGCCCTTATGTCGAGAAGCACTCAGACTTTGGCAGTGGGTGATCTCCTCTCAGCGGTTTCTGATAGCAATGCATATCCCCGGAAAGTCCAACGTCATAGCGAACAGGCTGAGCAGAGCCATTTTCATGCCGCACGAGTGGTCTCTCAAGCAGTCAGTAGTGGAGAAAATTTTCGGAAAATGGGGTCAGCCTTGCTGCGATCTTTTTGCAACACCCCAGAACAGCAAGTGCCACGAATTTTTCACTCTCTTCCCTTTTCCCTGCCATCCCCCCCCGAGACGCTCTAGTCCACGATTGGCCCCGGGGTTTCCTGTACGCTTTTCCCCCTTTTCCTTTAATCACTCAGTTGATTCAGAAAGCTACCGCCTTGAGATCCACAATGATCCTCATTGCTCCGTACTGGCCTCGGCAAATCTGGTTTCCGTTCCTGCATCGTTACCTTTTGGAGCAGCCCTGGCATCTGGACCCAGTTCCAGATCTCTTGACCCATCAGTCGGGCAAGCTGCACCAATCCCTCCCCCCTCTCTCAACCTCACAGCTTGGTTGCTCCACTTCCAACCTTAGCCAGGCTAACCTTTATCTCCCATTCTGTGCGCGACTTCATTTTAGCTTCTCACAAATCTTCTACCAGAAGGATTTATGCCAGCAAATGGAAATGTTTTTCCTTCTGGGCAAAATCTAGGAACATAGACCCATTCGTGGCTCCTATCCAATCGGTCCTAGATTTTTTGGCCAAACTTTTTCAATCAGGATCTTCTTCGTCCACTATCAGAGTCCAGTTAGCGGCCATTTCAAATTTTCATGTTGGCCTGTCAGACTCTTCTATTATGTCTCATAAACTTTGTAAAGCCTTCCTTAAAGGTGTTATGTTAAGTTGTCAATCTCGCCTTCATTCTTGCTGGATGGGTTCGGCTCCGACTCGGCCAATACTAAAGCTCGAGAGCTTATTCCACCGGCTCGAGGCTCCCCTATATCCCACAATGCTAGGCGGTAACTACTCAGATCTCGTTTGCCGCTTAGCTGACAAGGTGCTTTCTTCTACCGGCTCTGGCAGGTTAGTGAGTTTTCTTGTTAAAAAACTTCAAATTTCTACCCCTATCTTTTTCTATTTAGTTTAGTTTTTATACAGAGTATCCTTTTAGTTTAAATCGGGTCCCCCTTGTGTTTGAATTCCCGTTTTATTCCCTTTTTAACTTTTAGGTCTTTGGCCCACTCCCTTTTTTTTCCCTGTCCTTTAGTGTGACTGGATTTTTATTTGGTTAAAGGGTGTGTCTGTGTGTTGTGTTTGTGTTTCACCCTTTTCAGGATGTCTAAAGACTCCAAGGTCTCAGGCTTCAAGAAGTTTGATTCGTGCTGTCAGAAAATGTCTCTGACAGACGGTCACACTTCTTGTGTCTATTGCCTGGGACCTTTGCACCTGCAGGACTCATGCGCTGTTTGCCATGCATTCAGCCCTAGAGTCCTGCAGAAACGCAAAAACAAGCTCATTCTTCGAGGCTTGTTAAAGCCTGCAGGTCCCCCCCGACCCAGTCTGCGTCGGGGAAGCCTTCTAAGACTTCCAGGCCGTCGGCTCCAGCTTCAGAGCTGTCTCCTGGGAGCATTAAAGCTGCTTCGACATCGGCTCCGGCTGGAGCCGATGTTTCGAAGTCTCATACCGTTACCTCGGCTCCAGCCGGAGCCGAGGTTGTCAAGACTCAGTTGGCTGTGATAGGCTTATCGGAGCCACCTTCAAAAAAGAGGTCTAGGTCCCCTTCCATCGGCTCCATCCACTCTGCTCCGGGATCCCCTTTTTTGTTGGAGCGGAGCCATAGGTCTCATTCCTCTCGGTCCTCCAGGCTGTCCGACCATGACTTACAAAGGGTAGTGAGTAGACTTCTCAAGTCCGAGGCACTGGCCCAAATGCTGCATAGCCCTACTCAACAGTCAGCGGCTATTCCCATCCCTGATTCTATTCCTCGTCCGACTCCTTTGTGTTTGGAGCCGGGGCTCATCGGAGCCATGGCTGTCGGTGCTTCTGAGCCAATACCTTCCCTTTCGGCTCCGTCGTCTGCTCCGATTTCCTCCTTGGAGGGATCTCGACGCCGAGCTTCCCTCGTCATCTCCAAGGGGGCGAGTGGCATCGGGCCCTTGTCCGACCCCGTTCTCCCTCTCGGGGCGTCTCCGCTGGTGAGTTCGGCTCTGACATCGGCCTAGGAGCCATCCCTGTCAGTGCTGGGGGGGGGGTCTTTGTCTCCTCGGAGTGGGGGACCTCCGGCCTTGGCTGATAGGGGCACCTTCGAGGTCATGCAGTCGGCTCCGTCAGCTCCTCCCTCTTCAGTGCCTGCGGTGGTTTCTACCCACCCCCTTGTAACAGACCGTAGAGAGCCAGCTCCTCAGGTTTCCCCATTGGGAATATCCTCCTCTTCCGAGGCATCTCCTGATCCGGTAGGAGAACCCCCTCGGAATAAACAGTGCAAGAGGAAGCACATTGACTCCCCTGAGTCTATCACCTCTGACACTGACTTGGAGGAATCTGAAGGTTCCCCTCGGTCCCCCTCTGAGGATGTCTTTTTTGCTGACATCCTTGAAATTCTGAAACAGAGGGGGAACTGGCCCGCCCTTAACCCTTCAGAGGACGAGTTGGTTTACCTTGAGGCATTTGGCTCTCACCCTTCCACCTCCTGGGTGTCCCCTTCCCTTTGACCCCCTTATGGAAGTGGTGGCAAGGAAGGCTTGGACGGCCCCTGATTCAGTGGAACCTACCCCAAGGAGGCTGTCAAAATTTATTACTGCCCCTAAAGAGAAAGAGTTTCTATCTAAAGGTGTCTCTGTTGATGCCATGGTGGTGGCCGCAGCCATTAAGAAGGAGTTAGCTGATCCTTCGGTACCTGTCCATCCTCCTAATAAGGAGTCTAGGACCATGGACAGGTACGGTAAGCGGATGTTTTCATCAGCGACCTTTTCCATGCGGTCGCTGAACTACTTGTGTCACTTCACCCATCTCCATAGGGATTTGCTCAAGGATATGGGTGAGACCATGCAGGATCCAACAGCTGAGGGGTTCCAAGACAAAATGAACTCCCAGTTGGCAACCCTGAATTCGATTGTCAACTCCTCCATGCGGCTTATCTCATATGTGGCTGATGGGGCGAGTAGGGCCGCAGGCACAGGTTTAGCTTTACGACGTCACGCCTGGATGCGGCTTTGCAATTTTGCAGACCCTTTTAAGGCGTCCTTCACCAATTCCCCCTTTGATGGCTCAACGTTGTTTGGACCTCAGGTGAAGGATACATTGTCTAGGTGCGAGCAGGAAGGTAAGACTCTCTCTGCCTTGGGAGTCCGTTTTTCTACCCCTTCTAGACCTTATCCAAAAGGTCAGAGGGGAGGAAAAATGTGGTTCCGCAAACCACAGGGAGTCTCATCTGACGCATAAGGTCGATTCCCCTCTAGAGGCAGAGGGGGGAATAACAATAGATGCCGCCCTAGGGGCAGAGGTGGTCCGCAAAACCAGGGTAGCAGAGAATCTTTCTCTGATAAACCCTATCAGCATCCCTGAGGAGCTGCCCGGCTGTCCACCTTCGGTGGCAGTCGGGGGAAGATTATCACTGTACCCAAAAGCCTGGCTTTCCCTCACTCAAGACAAATGGGTACAGTCAGTCATATCCGAGGGTTACAAAATTCCCTTTATTCACATCCCATCCCAACCCAAAGGATCCCTTCCAGATGTTCCACCCAGTCAAAGGGAACAAGCAGCATTAGAAATATCAAAGCTGCTGTAAAAAAGAGCTATCCAACCAGTCCCAGCAGACCAGAAAGGATCCGGAATCTACTCCAAATTCTTTTTGGTACCAAAAAAAACAGGGCACTGGAGACCAATACTGGATCTCAGCAAGTTAAACAATTATATCAAAAAACAAAATTCCGGATGGTCACGCTTCAGTCCATTCTACCCTTCTTGGGTCAGGACAATTGGATGTGCTCGATAGACCTTCTGGATGCATACTACCATATCTAAATGCACAGACGCTCCAGGAGGATTCTCCGCTTCAGGCTGGGAGCCAGTCACTACCAGTTCAGAGCCCTGCCCTTTGGTCTCACTACAGCCCCCCCGAGTGTTTACCAAATGCATGGCAGTGGTCGCGGCTCACTTGAGACGTCAAGGATTCCAGGTTTTCCATATTTGGATGACTGGCTCTTTACCGCCACCACCAGACATCAACTGCTTCTATCCAGAGACTTCACCATCCAAACTTGCCAAGCTCTAGGCATTTCAATAAATTTCGAAAAATCTGCCTTGTCGCCTTGTCAGTCTATTACCTTTATAGGCGCCACCTTAGACACAGTCCATCTTTCCGCCAGACTTACAGAGCAAAGAGTATTAGATATCCGCAAACAAGTTTACCTTCTACTTCAGTGCAACAAGGTCAAAGCCAGGGTAGTCTTGAAGGTATTAGGACTCATGGCAGCTACTATTACACTTCTCCCCTTAGCTCGTTTTCACATGCGGATCCTCCAGTGGATGCTGTTTACTCAATGGTCCTTCTAACAGCTCCCGATGTCTCACATCATCCTACTAACTCAATCATGCAAGAATCACCTGTCTTGGTGGATGACATCACCTCAAGTTCTCCAGGGCAGACCCTTCATTCTTCCCCCCAAATCGCCACGGTGACAACGGATGCCTCCCTGATCGGGTGGGGGTGGGGGGGCATTATCAGGGCAGGACAGTCCAGGGCACGTGGCAACCTTTCGAGTGCCACTTGCACATAAATGTCTTAGAAATGAGAGCAGTGCTTTTAGCGTTGCAAGCCCTTCAGGACTCTCTTCCCACAGGGACTTTCGCAATTTAGACGGACAACATGTCCGTAATGTGGTACATCAACAAACAGGGCGGAACCAAGTCTGTCAAGAGGCACTCAGACTTTGGCAGTGGGCGATTTCTTCTCAGCGTTTTCTGATAGCAACGCACATTCCCGGGAAGTCCAACGTGATTGCGGATAAGTTGAGCAGGGCTATTCTCATGCCTCACGAGTGGTCTCTAAAAAAAATCAGTGCTGGAAGAAGTCTTTCAAAGATGGGGCCAGCCTTGCTGCGATCTTTTTGCTACTCCCCAAAACAGCAAGTGTCACGACTTCTTCACTCTCTTCCTGTTACCAGGCCATCCTACCAGAGACGCTCTAGTCCACGATTGGCCCCGGGGACTTCTGTATGCTTTCCCCCCCTTTCCTCTGATCTCTCAATTAATTCAGAAAGCTATCGCCTTGACAGTCACCATGATCCTCATTGCCCCTTACTGGCCTCGACAGATATGGTTTCCGTTCCTCCATCATTACCTGTTGGAGCGGCCTTGGCATCTGGACCCGCTGCCAGATCTTTTGACCCACCAGTTGGGCCAGCTGCACCACTCCCTTCAATCTCTCAATCTCACAGCGTGGTTTCTCTGATTCCTACCCTAGCCAGGCTTCCCTTAATCTCTCATTCGGTCCGTAACATCCTGATAGCCTCTCAAGTCTTCTACCAGGAGGATTTATAATAGTAAGTGGAAACGTTTTTCCTTCTGGGCAGCATCAAAAAATATAGACCCCTTCACTGCACCTATCCAGTCTATCCTAAACTTTCTAGCAGAGCTCTTTCATTTAGGCTCTTCCTCATCTACCATTAGAGTACAACTAGCTGCTATATCTAACTTTCATGTAGGTGTCTCGGACTTCAGTATAATGTCCCATAAACTCTGCAAAGCCTTTTTAAGAGGTGTTTTTCTGCTCAAGCCCCCAATCAAAGATCCCCCACCTCAATGGGACTTGACTTTGGTCCTGGCATCCTTGATCCCCCCCCCCCCTTCGAACCAGCGGCTTCATGCCCTCTTAAGTTGCTCTCATGGAAAACACTTTTTCTAGTAGCCATAACATCAGCTAGAAGGTTATCTGAACTTCATGCTCTTTGCAGTCGTCCTCCTTACTTAGTTTTCCTTAAAGACAGGATGTCCCTCCGGACTAATCCGTCCTTCTTGCCTAAGGTTTCTTCTGAGGAAAACCTAAACCAGACGATTGATCTCCCCGTCTTCTTCCCTGATTATTTCAACAGGTCGGAACAAAAGTTACATTTTCTAGATGTTCACAGCCAACTTAGATATTATTTAGACAGGACTAAACAGTTCAGGAAATCTGATCAGCTTTTCCTGTCTTATGCAGAAGGGAAATTGGGCCTTCCAGTTACTAAAGTGTCCCTTTCAAGATGGCTTACCTCTATAATTACCTTCATCTATGAAGTCAGACATCAAAAACTGCCTTCAAGACCTAGAGCTCATTCAATTAGGGCATTAGCTACATCTGTAGCTTTTCAGGACAGGCTACCAATAGATTCCATTTTTGCAGCAGCCACATGGGCTTCTCCTCATACCTTTATTTTGCATTACAAATTGGATATGGCCTCCAGAAACCGTGCCATCTTTGGTTCCACTGTTCTGATAGGCCACCCGGGGTAAGGTGCTAGGGACGCGGTCCCATCCAGCAAGAATGAAGGCGAGATTGACAACTTAACATTAAGAAGTTATGTACCTACCATAACGTTCCATGTTAGTTGTCTTCTTCTCGCCTTCTTTCTTGCATCCCACCCTCCTTCCCCCTAGCCTGGACAGACCGATAGGAATATTTGGGATCTTCCATTGGGATTTTTTCCTTCCCACGTTCTACCACCTCTATTCTCCCTTTTTATGTTTGTGGTAGTTTACCTACAGTTTTATATATAGAGGTGGGTTCTTTTTCTCTCTTCTCCATTCTATGGAGACCAGAACTGCTTGGTTTTAGCTATCAAACGAGATCTGAGTAGTTACCGCCTAGCATTGTGGGATATAGGGGAGCCTCGAGCCGGTGGAATAAGCTCTCGAGCTTTAGTATTGGCCGAGTGGAGCCGAGGGTCGGCTCCGAACCCATCCAGCAAGAAAGAAGGGAGAAGAAGACAACTAACATGGAATGTTATGGTAGGTACATAACTTCTTATTTTTACTTAAGCCCCCGGTCAGACATCCCCCACCACAGTGGGATTTGAATCTAGCTTTAACCTCCTTGATTCTCCCTCCCTTTGAACCTGCGGCTTCCTGTTCTTTGAAGTTACTTTCATGTAAGACTTTGTTTCTAGTGGCTATAACCTCTGCGAGGAGAGTCTCAGAACTTCACGCCCTTTGCGTTCGTCCTCCTTATCTGGTTTTCCATAAAGATAGAGTGTCCCTCAGAACTAACCCCTCTTTTTTACCCAAGATATCTTCTGAGGCAAATTTAAACCAGACTATCGATCTCCCAATTTTCTTCCCTAATTACGCTAACAGAGCGGAACAAAAGTTGCATTTTTTGGATGTTCATCGCCAACTCCATTGCTACCTGGATAGAACCAAGCAATTTAGGAAATCTGAGCAGCTCTTCCTATCTTATGCTGAAGGGAAGAAAGGCCTTCCAGTTTCCAAAGTAACCCTTTCTAGATGGTTGGCCTCTGTCATCACTTTCATCTATGAACTGAGGCGTCAAAAGCTTCCTTCAAGACCTAGAGCCCATTCAGCTAGAGCCTTCGCTACATCTATAGCCTTTCAGGACAGGTTGCCTTTAGATTCAAGTTTGTGCGGCAGCCACATTGGCCTCTCCCCATACCTTTATTTCTCATTACAAATTGGACATGGTCTCCAGAAGCCGAGCTAACTTTGGTTCCACCGTCCTCAAGAGTCTGTTCCGATGAGCCACCCAGGGTTGAGGTGCTAGGGATGCGGTCCCATCCAGCAAGAATGAAGGCGAGATTGACAACTTAACATTGAGAAGTTATGTACCTACCATAACGTTCCATGTTAGTTGTTTTCTTTTCGCCTTCTTTCTTGTGTCCCTCCCTCCAACCCCCTAGCCTGGACAGACTGATAGGATCCTAGGGGGCCTACTTTTTTGCCCAGTATGGTCTCCAGTGGTTATCCTTTTCTTGGGATGGCTATCTATATGGGTATGCCTCTCTCTCCTTTGTTCTGCGGACAGAACTGCTATAGTGTTAGCTATCAAACGAGATCTGGGTAGTTAGCGCCTAGCATTGTGGGATACAGGTTTTCCTCGAGCCGGTAAAAATAGCTCTCGAGCTTTGGTGTAAGCCGAGTCGGAGCCGAGGATCGGCTCCGAACCCATCCAGCAAGAAAGAAGGCGAGAAATCGACAACTAACACGGAATGTTATGGGTAGGTACATAACTTCTCATTTTTAACGTATTAAGTCATTCCATGACATAAGACCCAATGTATACATTTTTCTACATGCCTTGGACTGACTTCTTGAGTAATTACCTTTCCCCCTTATTACATGGGCAAACAAAAATATTGCATGTCCCTGGGTAAGAAATTAAGAATACTTACAACAGTGAAAATAAGGGTGTACTCCTTATGTAATTAAATATGTGTATCTGGAGATGTGGTCCTTAAACAGGCTTGAGTGGATTGCGTCAAGAAACAATTTTGAATGTGGTTTATAGACCTTTAAAACAGATTCAGCCTATGGTCATACGTCTTGTGGAATGTTAGGCTTTTATCTAATAATGTTTGGTTTACTTTATTGTAAGACTATTTACATAACTCATTTCACTGCATAATGCATTTGTTCAGATAAAACTATTTTTGTCATGCATTTAACTCCATGCTAGATTTGGAGGATGGCTATAAAAATTGGCAATTATTGGTGGTATTGTGGAGTCACACATCCCAGTAAATTCTGTTGTTGGTGGGAAAATCATCCTAAGTTAAAGACTGGTGGGAGAAAATGGGTGAGTTAGATTATGTTTGAATATTGAAGTACCATGTGGTCTGCTATGAGAATATAAAAGGATAAAATTATATACATCTGGCACATATAACTACTAAAATATGTGATGATGTGTAGTCCAATCTCGCCTACATTCTTACCCGTGGGTTCGGAGCCAAACTTCGGCTCCGACTCGGCCATACTGTAGCTCGAAGTCTCAATTGGCTGGGCTAAGAGGTATCCCATGCTGCACTGCTCCCTTTCCCCAGATCTCGTTTGCCGCTCGTAAACCTCAGACATGGTCTTGCTCTTGGCTGTTGCTAAGTATAATTTTTTTGTCTTTTTTGACTAAAATTATTGCTCCAAAACAGTTTTCATAGCTAGGTGTGTGTGTGTGTGTGTGTGTGTGTGTGTGTGTGTGTGTGTGTGTGTGTGTGTGTTGTTGTTTGTGGAAGCTTTTTTGTGCAGCCTTTCTTTGGCCTTTGTCTTAATTTTTGTCTTGGTATCCTGTTAGCTATCTCCCAATGGGCTTGGCCCATTTCAGTTAGAGGACCCAGTCCTCCCTTGGTTATCTGTTTACCCTTCTGTGTTTGTTTTGGTTTTTAGGTACTTATCCCTCTGGGCTAGGGCCATTTAGATTAGAGGACCTAGTCCTTCCCCTCATTGCCTGTCAGGGCTGTTTGAGTTAGAGGTCCTTGTGTGGTGTATGCAGTTTATTTTAGTCTAGTTCCCTCGCTTTATTGCTGGTGTCTGATTTGACTGTTGCTTTGTGTCTAGTGTCCTGCCGACCATGTCCACGGTTACAAAAGAACATAAGCCTTCGGGCTTTAAGAAATGTGCTAAATGTGGGTATAAGATTTCGATTACTGATGGGCACTCTGTGTGTGTTTATTATTTGGGGGCTATCCATCTTCAGGAGTCTTGTGCGTTCTGTCACGCATTTAGCCCTCGTGTTCTTCAAGAAAGCAATAAAGGAAGAACAAACTAATTCTGAAGAGATTACTGAAACCCTCCTTCGAGGAAGATTTGGAGATGTCTTCTAGTGCTAAGTCCTCTCCCTGTAAAAGAGACAAAACATCCAAAGGAAAAATATGATCTCCGGCTCTGTCAGTATTATCGGAGCCACTGGAGAAAGTTACTAAGTCTACTGTGGCATCCTTGGCTCCACTGTCTTCGGTGCCAAAGGAAGTTTGTGAATCGACACAACCTACATTGGCTCCCAGCCTCTTGGAGCCGGTGACGGAGATACTAGCTTGGAGCTGGTCTCCAATTTTTAGACCGGTTTCTCCTCCTTGCAGGTCTCCTTCAGAGTGGAGGTCTAGATTTCCTACCTTGTCGTCTAAGTTCTCCAGGACACACACTGATGTGGATAGAGTGGTGCAGAGACTGCTCCAATCACTGGTGCTGGCTAAATTGCTTTCCGCTCCAGCCCAGTCGGCTCCGGAGCCTATCACCCATCTATCATCGATAGATCCTCCTCCGAGCAAATCTCAGCCTTCGGAGCTAGAGTGGTTGGCTCCGATAGCCCGTCCTGGCTTATCGGCTCCGATCTCAGCTCCGACCCCATCAACCCCGTCCATGGGGTCCGGGACTCATGGTTTCTCGGTCGGACCCGAGGGGGAAGTCTCGGGACACTCTTTGGCTCCTAGCCTCCCTCTCGGTGCTTTGGCTCGGGTGAGCCTGACCCTTGCTTTGGCTTCAGACCTCGTCCCTTCTGCTCCGAGGTCTTCCATGGTTGGTCAATCTTCAGAGCCAGGGGGGACCAGCTTTCGAGGTCATGTGGAGCGTGCTGGCCAGGTCCTCAGCTGCATCATACAGCACTGACACCACACTACCCCTTCCAGCTCCAGTATCAATCTTTGATCTCCCCCTATCTTTGGACAGTGGAGACCCAAGGCCTAAGGATACCTCCATGAGTTGTCCCCAAATTTCCGAGGGCCCCCCAGAGTTTTCGCCTGAGGAGCCACCCAGAAAAAGAACGTGCAAGAGAAAGCACATTGACTCCCAGGAAGAGCCGCTCGTGTTGGACACCGACCTAATCAGAGGGTTCCCCCAAGTCGTCCTCTGAGAATATCTCTTTCTCTGATATCCTAGAGATCTTGAAGCAGAGAGGCGACTGGCCCTCTAAACCCCCCTCCGAGGAGGAGTCGGTGTTCCTGAAGGCCTTTGGGGCACAGCCCTCCGCCTCCTGGGTCTCTCCACCCTTTGACGAACTCCTGGATCTGGTTTGTCGAAGGGTGTGGGAAACCCCTGACACTGTGGAACCAGTCCCCAGGAGTCCCAACAAATTTCTCTCCGCCCCCGCTGACAGAGTTTCTCACGAAGGGCATTCCAGTAGATGCCATGGTGGTGGCAGCGGCCACCAAGAAGGAACTGGCTGAGGCTTCCTCTACCGTCCATCCCCCTAACAAGGAGTCTAGGACCATGGACCGGTATGGGAAGCGTATGTTTTCTTCAGCGGCCTTTACTGTGCGGTTGCTAAATTACTTGTCACGTTTTACACGGCTCCAAAGAGATCTCCTGAAAGAGCTTGGAGATGCTCTGCAGGGTAACGTTTCTGACACAGTGTCTCAGAAAGTCATCGCTCAGATGTCTACCCTAAATTCTGTTGCTAACTCCTCCATGAGGCTGAACTCTTACGCAGCTGAAGGAGTGAGTAGGGTAGCGAGTTCCGGAGTTTCTCTCAGGAGGCACTCCTGGATGCGCCTCTGTAATTTCGTGGAGGCCTTCAAGTCTACATTCACCAGTGCTCTATTTGATGGTTCCTCATTGTTCGGAACCAAGGTGAAAGACACTCTCACTAGGTGCGAGCAAGACGGAAAAACTCTTGTCTGCCATAGGAGTCTGTTTTTCCATGCCTTCTAGACCTTATCCCAAGGTCCAGAAGAGTGGGAAAGTGTGGTTCAAGAAATTGCAGAGGTTTTTTCATGACGCACAAAGTGATTCCCCCTCCAGAGGCAGGGGTGGGGGTGGTAACTCAGTTAGACGCCACCCTAGAGGCAGAGAAGGCCTGCGTAACCAGGGAGACCGTGATTCCTTTCGTGGTTTTCCCTACCAGTGCTCCTGATGGGAGGCCCCGACTGCGCGTTTACGGAGCCAGTCGGGGGTCGCTTTTCACTATACCCAGAAGCCTGGCAAGGCATCACCCAGGACCAGTGGGTATTAAAAATAGATCTGAAGTAGGATTGTTCATTTGTCAGCAACCTGTGGGTTACGGATCCGATATCGGATCCGAGCCGGCAACTTGTTTCAAGCTAATGGATCCGAGCTCCTAGCTCCTCCCTTCACCCATAATCCCCTGCTAACCCTCCATGACCTCAGATCTAGTTTGCCGTGCTTGTGATGGCTGGATCCTTTTCTTGAGCTCTGCAGATAAGTGGGAAAAAGTTAACTTTTTTCTAGCATTTTTCGTCAAGAAATTCTTTTTTAGTTTAAATTAATACTTGTAAAGTGTGTCTGAGTTAGGTTCCCTATTTTTTAATTCATACCCTCCCTTCGCTGGTCGCTAGTGTGTGAGTGTTTGTTGAGTGTCTTTTGGGGCTTGTGTGTGTGTGTGTGTGTAGTTGTTTTTTTCTTTTCCTTTTTAGTTAAAAAAAAAAAAAAAAAAAAAAAAAAAAAAGGAATGGCTGAGGCCCCAAAAGCCATATTTTCTAAATGTACCGAGTGTGGCCATAAGCTCTCCCCGGCTGATGGCCACATTCGGTGCGTTCAGTGCCTTGGGGTTGAACACCTCACCTCGGGCTGTACTATCTGTGCAGCGTTCAACCCCAGGGCACTGAAGGAATGGAGGTCGAAGCTGGTCCTGGTGGGACTTCTACTCCCGGATTCAGCTTCGGCCTCCGCTACCTCTGCTACTCCCGTGGCTCCATCACAGCCTGTGGTGGTTGCCACTCCTGCCCCCCTGCCTCCGACTGGGACTCAAACTCCCGCTAAAGTGTCGGAGGACAGGGAGGCCAGAAGGGAGAAACGGAGGGAGAAGCACCACAAGCGGCGGGCCGAGACCTCCATTTCGGCCCCGCCAGCTAAGCGGGCTTCTCCCTCCATTGCTTCTAGGTCTCCTCCTCCTCGGTTCCGATCCCCTTCTTTCTCCCCTGGGCCCGAGGAGTTGGAGACCCGATCTCCGTCGAGGTCATCGAGGCGGCATTCCAGGCCTGCCTCGCTGGCCTCTTCGAGATCCACTTTCAGCTTATCAGATGCAGACTTGGACCAGATGATGCGAAGGTTCATCCAGGCCCAGCTGCAGATGGGAGTGCTCTTGCCTCCCCCCCTCAGGGGGGGGGGAGCGCGACACCTTTTTTCCACCCAATTGCTCCTTCTCCGACCCGCTACCCGGGTTCGGAGCCGAGCAGCCTTGGAGCCGGGGGTGGGTCGGCGCCGACAGTACTTGGTACTTCGGATCCGACCCTACCCTCGAGTCTGTCGGATCCGACCTCTTGGAGCCGTGGTCCGAGCTTTGAATCCGGGGATTCAGTGTGTCTTCGGCTCCATCCAGGTCGGAGCACACTGGTCCCTCGGATCCGACGGTCTCGGAGCCGGCTCCGATCCTTTCATCGGATCCAAGTGGGAGCCGACTTTCGGATCCATTGGAGAGTGGCTCTCCCTCGGCATTCGATGTTGTGGAGAGGGCTCTGTTGAGAGCATCCAGACCCCCGGTCCTTGCATCGACTCCTCCCTGCACTCCCTCTCTGCTGGGCCAGGCTTCCATCACCCGGCCAAAGGGACAGCCTGCTTCGATGTCACAGATAGTTCCATTGGAACAAGATGTTGCTGGCGAGGCCTCCTCGGACAGTCCCCCCGAGGAAGCTCCCCGCAAGCATAAGTGCAAAAGGAGGCACGTGGACTCCCCTGAGTCCTTAACTGAGGACACAGACTTGGAGGAAGGGGAAGGCTCCCCAAGATCACCCCCTGAGGATGTCTCCTTTGGAGACATCATGGAGATGCTGAGAATCAGAGGTGGGTGGTCTGCCCCCAAGTCTTCCTCTGACGAGTCCATGTTTCTGGAGGCATTCGAGGCAGGCCTGTCTACCTCCTGGGTGTCCCCTCCAGCCGATCCCCTGGTGGACCTTATTACCACCAGGGCATGGAAGGATCCGGACACCGTGGAGCCAATACCGAAGTGACCGGATAGGATTCTTAGCCCCCCCCTCAGACCGGTCACATTGGAGTAAGGGCCCCCCTGTAGATGCCATGTTGACGGCGGCAGCCACAAAGAGGGAATTGGCTCAGGAGAGTCCCTCAGTCCATCCACCGAGCAAAGAGTCCCGTTTGATGGATCGCTTAGGGAAGTGAGTCATTAGTTCAGCGACCTTCTCAGTAAGGTCTCTGAACTATATGGCACATGTCATCAGGATGCAGCGGGATCTTATCAAAGAATACGCTGCATCCCCCCCTGAGTCCATGTCGGAGGAGGATAAACAATTGTACTCCACCCAAATGGCCACTCTGAGATCTATTTCAAACACCTCTATGCGGCTGTTGTCCCACGCCACAGAGGGAGCCGCTAGGGCCAGCGGAGCAGGCCTAGTCATGAGACGTCAGGCCTGGCTCCGTCATTGCGACTTTACGGAGCCCTTTAAAGCGTCCTTCGCAAACGCCCCCTTTGATGGTTCTGCCCTTTTTTGGCAAAACAGTTCGCGAGATTCATGTCCAGAGTGAGAAGGACGGGAAGACGTTGTCTGCCGTCGGAGTCCGCTTCTCTGCTCCCCAGTGGTCCTTTTCAAGGAACCAAAAGGGTCAGAAGAAGATGTGGTTCCAGAAATCACAACATTCCCAACCAGTTCCGGACAACCAGTCCTACCGTGGCAGAGGTGGACAGGGAGGACGTCGCCCCAGGGGCAGAGGGGCTCCGAGAAATTTTGAGTCCAGAGAACCTTTCTCTGAGCGGCCCGCGCAGCAGCCCTGAGGGGTTGCCCGGCTGCTCCACTCTGGAGGCAGTCGGGGGGCGTTTTTCGAAACATCTAGCGGCATGGGAGTCCATCACAACAGACCGCTGGGTGCTTCGCATCATATCCAGAGGGTACAAAATACCAATTCTCCATGTCCCCCAATCCAAGAACCTGCCCGATGTGCCACCCGATCACAGGGAGGCCGCAGCCGCAGAAATACAGCAGCTGCTAAGAAAAAGAGCCATCCAGCCCATCCCCCAAGACCAGCTCGGATTAGGGTTCTACTCCAGGTTCTTTTTGGTGCCAAAAAAGACTGGGGATCTGAGACCCATCCTAGACCTTTCCCGCTTGGACCTGTCAGTAACCAAGGAAAAATTCCGAATGGTCACTCTTCAGTCTATCATCCCCCTTTTGAGGGAGAATGATTGGATGTGCTCTATAGACCTCAAGGATGCGTATTACCACATCTTAATGGACAAACGATCCAGGAGGTTCCTTCGCTTCCGGCTGGGAGCCAGTCACTACCAGTTCAGGGTCCTTCCCTTTGGCCTTACCACAGCCCCCAGGGTGTTCGCCAAAGTGTTAGCAGTGATTGCGGCCCACCTGAGACTCCAGGGAATTCAGGTCTTCCCGTACCTGAACGACTGGCTCCTGACCGCACCAACAAGGCATCTACTTTGCTCCGCCAGAGACTTCTTTCTCCATCTAGCCCCACAACTAGGCATTACTATCAATGTCGGCAAATCTCTACTGGCTCCAACACAGATCATAGAATTCATAGGTGCCAGAATAAACACCAGAGATTTGCGAGCCTTCCTAACTGCCTCATGTGCGGGCTATCCTTCATTCAGAGGCTTCACCAGCGGAATTGATCCTGAGGGCACTAGGCTCCATGGCAGCAGCGATTACACTCCTTCCATGCGCCCATTTGAACATGCGAGTCCTGCAATGGACTCTGTTAGTGCAATGGTCCTTCCTATCCCTTCCTCTCCACCATCCCATTGCTATCAGCAAGGCTTGCAGAAGGGCACTACTATGGTGGCTCCAAGCATCGAACTTCCATACGGGCCGTCCCTTCTGCACCTCTCCCCCTATCGCCACTGTGACCACGGACGCTTCCCGCCTCGGGTGGGGGGGGCATTACTCAGGCAGGACAGTCCAAGGCACGTGGAACGATACAGAGACCTCCCTGTATATCAACTTTCTGGAGATGAGAGCGGTGCTGGTGGCGTTGCAAGCACTTCAGAGCTTCCTCCCCGCAGGAACGATTGCAATTCACTCGGACAACATGTCAGTGGTCTGGTATATCAACAAACAGGGGGGAACCAGATCTTATCCTCTTTGCCGCGAAGCCATGAGAGTGTGGGAATGGGCGATCTCCACCAACCGCTTTCTGATTGCAACGCACATTCCGGGGAGGACCAACATCCTAGCGGACAAGCTCAGCCACACCCTTCTTACCCCTTACGAGTGGTCTCTCAATCCTCTAGTAGCGAAGCAGATATTCGCAACATGGGGGCAACCCTGCTGCGATCTTTTTGCATCTCCATCAAACGCCAAATGCGACAATTTCTTCGCTCTAATCCCCCCACCAGGGGAATCTCCAAGAGATGCTCTGGTGCATGCTTGGCCACCCGGTCTACACTATGCCTATCCTCCTCTTCCAATTATGATACAACTCTTACAGAAAGCCTCGTGGTTGGGGAGCAAGATGATTCTCATTGCCCCATTCTGGCCTCGACAAATTTGGTTCCCTTACCTGTGGTCTCACCTTGTGAATCACCCTTGGATTCTAGATCCCATTCCAGATCTCATCTCCCATCCATTGGACTTGCCAACTCCAAACCTGGACAATCTGAAACTGACAGCTTGGTTGCTCCAGTTCCACTCCTAGTTAGGACTCCCGGTATCTCTTCACCAGTCAAAGCCATCCTCGTGGCAGCACATAAGCCCTCCACCAAGAAAGTGTATCACAGCAAATGGAAACGTTTTTCCATCTGGGCGGAGCGCCGCAATATAGATCCCTTTACGGCTCCTCTTCCATCCATTTTAGACTTCCTAACTGAACTCTTTCAAGAAGGCGCTAGTTGTTCAACTGTCAAAGTGCAATTGGCAGCCATTTTTCATTATCATGTGGGACATGATACAAGACCCTTGATGTCAGCCAAATTGTGTAAAACCTTTCTCAAGGGTACCTTTTCACTTAGACCTCCTGTAAAAGAAGCCGTACCCCCATGGGATCTTACTTTAGTTCTTCAAGCCTTGACTGCTCCACCCTTTGAACCAGCTGCTTCAGTGGATCTCAAATTCTTGTCATGGAAAACAGCATTCCTTGTAGCCATTACTTCAGCGAAGAGAGAGTCGGAACTTCAGGCTCTTTCTGTAAAGCCTCCATACCTGATTTTTCACCCTGATAGAGTGTACCTCAGGATCAATCCCTCCTTTCTTCCCAAGATAGCATCAGAAACCAACATAAACCAATCCATAAATTTACCGGTTTTCTTCCCTAAATATCAAAATAAGGGTGAATACAAGCTGCACTCATTGGATGTTCATAGGCAGCTTCGTTTTTATACTCGTAGGACGGCTGGCCATAGACAATCCGACCAGCTGTTCGTTTCCTTTGCCAAATTTTACTTTGGGAAAGCTATCTCTAAAGTATCTTTATCTCGCTGGATTTCCCAATGTATCCGACTAGCTCATCAAGCCTCGGGTAGACCCGCACCAGAAGGAGTTCGTGCTCATTCCACTCGCTCCATTTCTGCTTCTGCGGCTTTCAAGTCTAGAGTTCCTTTGGATGATATTTGTTCTGCAGCCACTTGGGCTTCATCTCATACTTTTATCAACCACTACAAGCTAGACCTGCTTTCTAGAGGGAGAGCATCCTTTGGCTCTGCGGTTCTTCTTAATATCCTTCCATGATGGCCACCCAGGGTGCAGGTAGCTGGGGACTCTGTCCCACAGGTTGCTGACAAATGAACAATCCTACTTCAGATTTAGAAGTTATGCACTCACCATAACGTTCCATCTGAGTAGGTAGTTCATTTGTCTGCAACCACCCCCCCCTCCTTCCCCCTGTCCTCCTTTGGATCTATTAGTTTTTAGATATCCTTTGTTGGATATATATGGAGAGGCAAACTCGATCTGAGGTCATGGACGGTTAGCAGGGGATTATGGGTGAAGGGAGGAGCTAGGAGCTCGGATCCATTAGCTTGAAACAAGTTGCCGGCCCGGATCCGATATCGGATCCGTAACCCAAAGGTTGCAGACAAATGAACTACCTACTCAGATGGAACGTTATGGTGAGTACATAACTTCTAATTTCCAGAGGATATCATATCCCCCCCCAACCGATCAAAAGCATCCCAGATGTTCCACCTAATCAAAGGGATTCAGCGGCTTCAGAGGTTATAAATCTGCTAGAAAAAGGAGCTATCCAGTATGTCCCCTCAGACCAGATCGGATTTGGGACTTACTCCAGATTCTTTTTGGTGCCAAAAAGAACAGGGGACCTGAGACCCATCTTGGATCTCAGCCGCTTGAACCTCCACGTGAAGAAGTCCAATGTCCAAATGGTCACGTTGCAATCTATTCTCCCATTGTTGGTAAAAGAAGTGTGGATGTGCTCCATCAACCTCAAGGATGCTTACTACCATATAAACATGGACAGGGCATTCCAGATGTCATCTACTCTTCCAGCTGGGAGCCAGTCAATTTCGTGCCCTGCCCTTTGGTCTCACAACAGCCCCCCAGGGTGTTCACCAAATGTATAGCAGTGATGACGGCTGACTTGAGACTTCAGGGATTCCAGGTGTTTCCGTACCTGGACGACTGGCTCCTTTCTGCCACCACCAGGCATCTACTACTACAGACCAGAGACGCCACTATCAAGCTGTGTCAACAACTGGGTATCACTCTAAACTCTGAAAAGTCTGCCTTGTTGCCCTCGCAGCGTGTCACCTTTATAGGCACCGAGTTAGACACGTTGCTCATGAGAGTGTTTTTACCACCAGAAAGATTCAAGGTTTGCAACAACAGGTATACGCGTTGCTCCCTCTGAAAAAATTGAAGGCAAAAACGGTCCTCAAATTGTTAGGGACGATGGCTGCAACAATTATGCTGGTTCCTGTTGCGAGGCTACACATGAGGCTCCTTCAGTTGCTGCTCTTTGCCCAGTGGTCTCTGCAACATCTTCTGCTTTCTCATCTCATAATGATCATAGACAGGTGCAAGCAAGATCTACGCTGGTGGCTTCACACCAGCAACCTCAATGCGGGAAAACCCTTTGTCCCACCCCCTCCTGTTGCCACAGTGACCACGGATGCCTCCCTGATGGGGTGGGGGGGGGGCAAAATCTCAGCAAGACAGTCCAAGGCACGTGGCAGGAACACGAGATACATCTGCATATCAATATCTTGGGAGATGAGAGCAGTGCTACTAGTGTTGCAAGCACTTCAGAGCTTTCTTCCTCTCGGGACAGTTGCGATCCACTCAGAAAATATGTCAGTGGTATGGTATCTGAAGAAACAGGGAGGAACCAAGTCGTACCCCCTTTGCAGAGAGGCCATTCGAGTGTGGCAGTAGGCAGTGTCTTCTACAGCTTCTTGTAGCAATGCACATTGTGGGGAAGTCCAACGTGATCACCGACAGGTTGAGCAGAGCTATTCTGATGCCTCACAAGTGGTCCCCGAACAGTCAAGTTGCGGAGCAGATTTTCTGCAGACAGGGTCCGCCTTGCTGCGACCTGTTTGCCAGTCCCCTCAATACCAAGTGCAGCAGCTACTTCACCCTTATCCCCCCTCAGGGGGAGTCACCCAGGGACGCTCTTGTTCACGATTGGCACTCTGGTCTACTTTATGCCTTCCCGCCTGTTCCTCTGCTGTCAGAGGTTATTCAGAAAGCGCAATCCTTGGGAAGCAGAATCATTCTGATTGCTCCACACTGGCCTTGTCAAATTTGGTTCCCCTTTCTCCATCCCTATCTCATGGACGCCCCCTGGATTCTGGACCCACAGTCAGATCTACTGATTCATATGTCAGGGCAGTTCCATCCCTCTGTTCAGACCCTCTGGTTGACAGCCTGGCTACTCCACTTCCATCACTAGTCAGGCTTCATCATTTTTCTCTGGACGTGGTTCATATTCTGTCTTCTTCCCATAAGCCTTCGACCAGAAAGATCTATTCCAGTAAATGGAAAAGATTCTCCATCTGGGGTCATGCAAGACAAATTGATCCTTATACAGCTCCAATTTCTTCAGTTCTGGAATTCCTCTCCATGCTTTTCAATCAGGGGTCAGCAGCTGCAACCATTAAAGTCCAGTTGGCGGCTATTTCCACTTTTCACGTCGCTAATGAACCCAGTCTAATGGCGCCTAGACTTTGTAAGGCATTCTTGAATGGCACTATGCTGCTTCGCCCTCCAGTCTTTGACCCGGTCATGCCTTGGGACCTAAATTTTGTGCTACAATATCTCACTTTGTCCCCCTTTGAGCCTGCAGCTACTTGTGAATTGAAATATTTGACTTGGAAGACCATCTTTTTGGTAGCCATCATTTCAGCTAGACATGTCTCGGAGCTCCAAGCTTTGTCAATCAGACCGCCTTACTTGATATTTCACAAGGACTGGGTTTCCCTCAGACCGAACCCTTCCTTTATGCCGAAAGTGGCTTTGGTTAGTAATCTCAACCAATCCATTGAACTGCCTGTATTTTTTCCAGAGTTTTCTAATAAGGCAGAATTTAAATTTCACTAGCTGGATGTTCACAGACAGTTGCTTTTTTATTTGCATAGAACGAAGGATTTTAGAAAATCGGATCAGCTATTTGTCTCATTTTCAGAAAATAGGATTGGGTCTCCTGTTTCCAAAGTGACCTTGTCTAGATGGATCTCTAGTTGTATTTCCTTCATTTATGCCTCAGGTGGTAAAGATTTACCATTTAGAGTGAAGGCTCATTCTACCCGATCGATGTCTACCTCTACAGCATTTCAGGCCAGGATGTCTATGGATGATATTTGTGCTGCAGCTACATGGGCATCTTCTCACACCTTTATTACTCACTAAAAATTGGATTTGGTATCCAGAGGCAGATCTTCCTTTGGTTCCACAGTGCTCAGGAGTATTTTCCACTGAGCCTCCCAGGGTTCAGGTGCTGGGGATGCTGTCCCACGGGTAAGAATGTAGGCGAGATTGGACTACATAACATCAAGACATTATGTACTCACCATAACGTTAGATGTATGTAGTCCATCTCACCTCACATTCTTACTTACTCCCCCGTCTTCCCCCATCCTGGAGGACCTAGAGGTTAGGTCTGGTTTCAGTACTCCTTTTATTGTTGGAATGTTCTTCCTTCTCTATGTGTTATATGTATGGAGGGTGAGTGATTGAGCTTGCAGCAGACAAGATCTGGGGAAAGGGAGCAGTGCAGCATGAGATACCTCTTAGCCCAGTCAATTGAAAGACTTCGAGCTAGAGTATGGCCAAGTCAGAGATGAGGTTCGGCACCGAACCCATGGGTAAGAATGTGAGGTGAGATGCACTACATAAATGAACGTTATGGTGAGTACATAACTTCTTGTTCTAAAAAATTGGAAAGCATGTCCCTTACTGTTTTTTCCATTAGTTATTCAGTGGAAGTTTTGCTTGAACTTCCTTTCAGTCTTTGTGGAAAGACATATTGTCTATATACTGAGATTTCCCACTTCCATTTGATACTCATTTTATAAGAACTCCTTTAATTTTATCTTTGTCTTTTCCCCCTTTTGGATGGTGTTTTTTTCTGTTCTTTTCAGTTTTTGTTTATATTTATTGATGGTGCAGTTATCCTTTGCTCTGCTTGTTTTTTTGCATTTTCTTGAAGATATAAAATAAAAAAAAAATCCAAAGAGTAAAGTAATAAAATTATCACCTTGTTTGTCTGCAAAGGGATTTTCTGAGTGGTTGTACAGCCTCATGTGGTGTTTTTTTTTTTGCTTTTGTGTACCTTACTGTATATGATTTTGTAGAAGTGAGCATTCATACAGCAAACGTTTGAATGTCCAAATTATCTAGCCACTTTTATTTAGTTGCTTGACATTTTGGTTTACTGGAAAAAATAATGGAACATGCTTTCTTTCTGTAACAGATTAAATTATTCAGGTTCTGTCCTAATGTGTAAGATGTGTGCAATAATACACTTGTAGAATTATCCGGAAACCAGGGACATACTATACTTCACTCAGTCCATGGGCATAAGTTATAATTTAATTGCAGTTTTCTTGCAAAACAATGCACAGCTTTTTTTAACTGACAGTTTAAAGTGTTGTGTAGCATGTCTGCCTGTACCTGTAAAATGTAGTTAGTTAACTGCTGAAAGCTTGACACCTTGTTCAGAATTTCACATGCCCTTCTATTCCTGTGTTGCAGTATTCTTGATGTGGGATTTCCCGCCTCAGGCGACCCGAGCGTCGGCTTCTATACAAAAGCTTCAGCTTGGCTGTTGTTGCATGGGACGTCTCATGTAGGACCATAAACCAGGGACTTTAAATGTGACGTCTGCATGCACAGACCTCAGAACTTTTCAGCCGCAGACTCATGTGCTTCGCTCTTTCACCACAAGACGTCAAAAAGCTAAGTACCCCATTGGTGGTTTTTCTTCTTTGACTTCTAGCTAAAGCTTGGTTTGTTGTAGTAAACTTTAGCCGATGTCAGCAAAATAGGGCAAATGCCAATGCGGGTGCCAGATACCTCATAAAGATATGCAAGACCGTTGCGTTTTTTGTGTAGGCAGAGAGCACGATCACACTGCTTGCTCTATCTGCCAATCTTTTGTTCCTAAGACCCTACGCAGCCATCTGGCTGTGCTTAATCTATACTTAGAAAATCAGTGACTTAAAAAATTAGCGCTAAGGATGGATCCTGTTTCAGAATCAGTGACTTAAAAAATTAGCGCTAAGGATGGATCCTGTTTCGGAAGCCCCGACTGAACCTCTTCAGAAAAAGGCCAAGATTCTTAGGCCCACTTCCACTACCTCTTCTCTTTCGCCAGCTACCAATTTAAGAGTTGAAGGAAGTCCGACAGATCCGTCTACTTCGGCGACTTTCGAGGAAGCTGTTTTGCAGTTGACAAGCATGTCCATGGAACTTACCCAGACATCGGCTACTGTTGAGGTTGAGGGGGAACTAGATACAGCTGGGCCTCCGACCGGGGTCCCTCCTTCGGACTACGCTACCCTTAGCCAGGCATCAAATTCCAGGCCTACGCCTAAGACTACCCCAATTATAAAGAAACAGAAAACCAAACATCTGGCTACACTCACCGAAAGCCTACCTGATTGGCAGACCTTCACCTCATCTTTGATGCAGGCCTTCATGGCCCATAGGCCCTCAGCCTCTTCTCCATCCGCTCTTCTTCTCCTCAGCCCTAGGCCTGCCTCTGTCTCTTCTCTTCCACCGCCTACTTCACAAGACAGAGAAGAAGAGCAAGAGGTTATTATTCATCTTCTGATGAATCAATATCTTATACCTCCCAAATAGCCTTTCCTCAAGAGTTTTATTCCCCAGATGAAGAATCCATCGAAGCAGACTCCCCTCCGGAGGATGTCACCTTTGGAGTGACCATAACCAAAATGAAGGAATACTTCAAATGGGACGCCTCACAAATGTCTGATACTCAAAAAAGGTATTTTGAACTGTTACAAGTGGAATCTCTCTTCCCTTCTGCCATTCCTCCTGTCATCCCTGCTTGTTTAGATGCCTTTTCCTCAGCATCTAAGATACCAGACTCTTAGCCACCTGCCCCAAAGAGGGCAGATCGCTTCTACAAAGTGCCTGATGACCAGAAATTTCTAGTCAAACCACCCCTGGCAGACCCTGCAGTGATTGCTGTATCACCTGATAAACAATCCAGACTGATCCAGTCTGCCTCTCTTACCTACAGACAAGGACAGCAAAACCATGACTAGAATTGGAAAGAAGGTTTACACCTATTCCACACTGGCCTTTAGAGCCATCAACTGTCAAACCCATATTCTCTGGACCTTGTCTCTCAAGCCTGTACTCTGCTGGCTGCTACTCCAGACTGCCCCACTAATTGTGACATACCTTCCAAACTATCTCTGGCTGCTGAAGTAGCCAAACACTCCCTTAGATGTAGTTATGATGCTGCAGGGTTTACCTTCATTTTGTCGCAGATGGTATGGACGATCATCCTATTGTGCAACCCGTATTACCGAAATATGGAAAACTTTGAAGGATCAAATGTCGAAAATGGTTTGCTGGAAAGCCATTTCCGACAGAGCCATGTGTTTGAATGCCATTTCCGACCTTTGATCCATGTGTTTGAATGGCAAAAAAGCATTCGCTTATTTGCCATTCAAACACATGGTGAATCGGCATTGTTGTTTTTTGCAGCCGTACTTTCGGCGTTATGCACGTCGGACACATAGAGGACGACAATTCAAAGGTAAACCTGCTGCAGAGGCCTCTGCACGATCTGCAGCCTCTGCCACTGTACTTCAAAGATATTCATGGCTACATCTGCAACACTTAACCAGAGGAATTCAAGCCTAAAATCTTAGATGCCCCTCTGGACCCTTTTTGTTTGGTAAACAGTCAGCAGACCTTTTCAAAAATCTACAAGAAAAGAGTAAAGAATTGCAGGACATCAAGCATCTTCTGGTGTCTCCTATTCCCAAATATTATAGGAATTACCCTGCCAAAGCCACCTTTGTCAGAAGAAACCCAGTCTCAGCTGGACCTACCTCTTCCAGACACAGAAGAGGGGCCAGAAGACAAACCCCTTCCAGGCCAGGTCAGTCCCCCACTTGACAGCTCTTTCAAGACAGTGGAGGACCCACCAGTGCGTGACTGCCTTGCCCACCTCCCCACTAGAGAGCCCTTTCAAGACAGAGGAGGACCCAACAATGCGTGACAGCCTTGCCCACCTCCCCCCCTTCTGCCCGCCTCTCCTATTGCCTCCCCTTTTGGGAAACCATCACTATAGACAAATGGGTTCTGGCTATAATTCAGAAAGGATGCTTCCTCTCTTGGAAAAAGCCCCCAAGAAATCAGAGACACCTCTTCCTACGGATTCTACAAGGCCTTCTGAACCTGGATACAATCGAACCTGTCCCTCCAGGGCAGGAAGGAAAAGGCTTCTATTCAGGACTGTTTCTGGTCCCCAAAAAAGATGGACCATGGAGACCCATTTTAGACCTTTCCTTTTTAAACCTATTCTTAAAGGTTCCCACCTTCAGAATGTTGTCCCTACAAACTTTACTCCCTCTTATACCAGCCCAGGCTTTCATGGCCACACTCGACCTAAAAGAAGCCTATCTGCACATACCCATTCAACCTCTGCACATACCCATTCAACCTTCCCACAGGAAATTCTTATGCTTTTCTGGACCCTCCTCTCACTTCCAATTTACTACATTGCCCTTTGGTTTGTCCACTGCTCCCTGAGTGTTCACAGAATGCCTGGCACCTGTCATAGCCTATTGCAGAACACAAGGGATTCAGATTTACCCCTACCTGGACGACATCCTGATCCTAGCAGATTGCAAGGAAACCCTGCTAATCCAGCTGCAGTTTACCATTTGCCTACTTCAAAGACTGGGGTTCACCCTCAACTTCCAAAAATCTTCCTTGACCCCAGAACAAGACAAAACATTTCTGAGTTGCAGGATCAGAACAGATGTAATGAAAATCTTTCTTCCCCAGGACAAAGTCCGCTCCCTGTCCTCCCACTTCATAACCCTTATGCAGACCCAACAGATAACTGCAAGGCAATTCCTATGAACTCTGGACCTAATGGCAGCCACCATTCCCATGCTACCACTAGCCAGAATGCACATGCAAAACACCAGCATCCTTTAGAGCAAGGAATCATACTCTTGCCCTGCCTACAGCCAGAGCTGAAATGGTGGATTCAGCCAATTTAGCTGAACCCGGGGCTTCCACTGCAATTACCCACCCCAAACCAGTTCATGCATACAGATGCATTGGACCCTAGGATGGGGAGCAACAGTGTCAAACTGTAAGGTTCAAGCAAAGTGGGACCCTTCCATAAAGAACAAACATATCAAAGTGAGGGAAAGGACAGCAGTCCTTCTGGTACTGAAAGCCTCCCTTCCCCTCTTACAATCAGGTGTTCGCCAAATAATAACAAACACCACCACTGTTATGTGGTACCTCAACAAGCAGAGGGGGACAAAAGCATACCATCTCGGCAGACTAACCTTACTAGTCTGGGACCTAGCCTCACAATACAACTTGTCCCTGCAGGTATCCTACATCCCCTCGCAGGCCAACAAACAAGCAGACCTTCTCAGCAGGACATCCTCTTCAAATCACGAATGGATGCTGGACAGGAATGTATTTCTAGATATTGTCTACCAGTGGGGCGCACCATAAGTAGACTTGTTTGCCTCCCCCCAGAACAGACAACTGCAGACTTTCTGCTCCAAAACCCACTCCCCACTAGCAGAAGTAAATGCATTCATCATTTCTTGGAAGGGTAGGTTTCTTTATGCCTTTTCAGCCTTCCCATTAATTCAAAAAGTCCTCCTAAAAATCAGGAGAGAGACACCAGAAATCTTGCTGGTGACCCCCTACTGGCCAAGACAGCACTGGTTCCCAGTACTTCTCAATCTAGCCAAGGGCATTCACCACAAGTTATCCCACAAGATGGACCTTCTGACACAACAGGAGGGAACTCTCATTCACCTGCACTTACAGATGTTGGTACTGACACTGTGGGTGATAAACTTCTAATTCCCTTCAGGCACCACTACTCAAAGGACATGCTTTCAGTCCTGAGGGAGGCCAGGAAACTTACTTCAAGGAAATCTTGCTTAACTAAATGGGGGAGATTTTCCACATGGTGTCTGGGCAAGGGCAGGGATCCATCCTTCTTAGATCTAACCCTAGGTCTTGCCTATGTGTGTCAACTAGTTAAGGGGAAACTTTCACTCTTCAGTGCCAGCCTGCCTACCTCTAGACCCTCCCCTACTAGCCAGGCTTGATATTAAGCTATTCTTAAAGGGGGTCTTGCATATCAGGTCACCAAGAAAACCCATCCCACCACCCTGGGACCAGAATTTCATCCTTGAAAAACTAACGCAGTCTCCTTTTAAACTTGCCAGTACGGCCACTCTGCAAATGTGCACATGGAAGACAATTCTGCTAGTGGCTATAATTTCAGTCAGAAGGGTGTCAGCATTACAGGTGCTAATGTCCTGCCCTCCATACACTACCTTCCACAAGGACAGGGTAATGCTACGAACCAACCCTTCCTTTATGCCCAAAGTGGTCAACGATCTGTCCCAAAACTAATGTCTTCATCTACCCACCTTCTTCCCGTCTCCCACCAATGAAAGTGAGAGGATACTCCACTTCCTGGATGTACACAGGCAGCTAAGGTTTTACCTAGACAAAACCAAATCTATAAGAAAATCCAATCAGCTTTTTATTTCCTTCCACCCCAAGGCCCTGGACAAGGCAGTCTCCAAACAAACCATCGAATGTTGGATTAGAAAAACTGTTTGCCTGTGTTACTTTCTCCATGGCAAAAGACTCCCACAGGGTGTAAAAGCTCATTCTACCAGGGTAGTAGCAGCCTCCAGAGCCTTCCTAAAAGGCCTGGGCACAGCATCCATCTTGGAAGCAGCCACATGGTCCACCATTCACACTTTCACCAAACACTACAAGTTAGACATCATCTCCAGAGCACGTGCAGGTTTTACCAGAGCAATTCTGCAGGGCTTTGTGGAATCAGCTTCTTCTACCTCCTGCCTTCCTTCCTTCCTTCTAAGCTGTGGTACTCTCCCACACCAAGAATACTGCAACATAGGAATAGAAGGACATAGAATATTTGTGTAAAATCTTACCATAACCATAGATGTCCTCCTCTTCCATGTTGCAGTATTCCTTCCCACCCACCTAACCCCCTTAGCTTTCTCTCTTACTCATTACTGACCTGTCTTGGGTCTCTTGGGAGCCACACCCTATGACCAATTTAACCACCAAATGGCTCTGCAGTCCTATTGCTGACATCACTTGCTACTCTACTGGGACCTGTCCGGCTGGGCTTTCAAGTTTTGAAGTCTGTGCGTGCAGACATCACATTTAAGGTCCCTGGTTTATGGTTCTAAGTGTGACGTCCCACGCAACTACAACAGTCAAGCTGATGCTTTTGTGTAGGAGCCGACGTTCGGGTCGCCTGAAGCGAGAAATCCCACACCAAGAATACTGCAACATGGAAGAGAAGGACATCTATAGTTATGGTAAGATTTTACACAACTATTCTTTTTGACTTCTGTTTTAGAAATATAAAAAAAAATTAATTTGTGAATCTCTTGTGCAGGTAGTCTAGCAGCATTCTATCCGAGTTGTTTGTGACTGGTCATATTGTATTGAAGAAATAAGGGTTTTTTTTGTGATACCGAGTTTAATCAGTGAGTGGAAGAATTGATGAGGTTTTAACTGACTAAGTAATTTTGCTACAAATAAAACAAACCACTGTTATGTTAAATGTAGACGAATGTGGAGATTTCTTGGTCTGAAATAAAAAATATTTTTTTTTCTGCAGTTCTGAAACACAACCTTCATTTGCATATGGAATAGTCATAGATCATGGTTGTATCTGGGATATGAAGTTTTGTCCAAGTGGTGCATGGGAGAGTCCAGGAACTTCCAGAAAGGTAAGGTTTATATAAACACTATTTAATGTGTGACTTTCTCTGGCAAACACTAAAGCCTGCAAGGCTCTCTTCAGGTTACTTAGCTGGCAGTCCAAGACTAGTGAGTTTTTGAATCATATTGTTATTTTTTTTTACTTGTTCTGGCTGGTTTATTATTGATATTTTCAATAATTTTTGTGTATTAATGTTTTATTAACCAGCCTGGCCTTACTTGGTAGAGCCCATTTATCTGTGGGTGGGAGTGGGGGACAACGATGATGGGACAAGGAGAAACTGCCATAGCTTTGGGGAAAAAAAGTAAGAGTATTAAATGTAACAGTGTGTCATGTAGTAAGTGGCATACTTATGTTATCACAAATATTTATACATTACATGTACAGTACGTATTCATCCTTATCTGACACGATAACGTTGTTTGCAGGTCGAAAGAGAATGATACACTGTTTATAATTCTGTGGACGAGATTGGCTACTTAGTGCATAAAATAAAAATTACAAAGGTACATATAAAAGTTCATCTTTGTTTAAGAAAACAGTGAGCCATTTCATCTAAATTCATCATAAATTTCTGTAGATTGCAAAGCATAGGGCTGAACAAATCCAATACAAAATGCAGGAAAAGGACAAGTGAATTATATTTAAAAAAAAAAAAAACTAAATCATCTAGAATATTTTTGACTAAAAACTTTGAAATGAATTGAATGGACTAATAGGAAATCAAGATAAAGTTTTGAAACTATCTGTATTGACTGCTGAGACGTCAGCCAGTGGTATTAATAAGCCAGGTCAACCTATGTATTGGGGTTAGGTATCCATTGCTTGTCTCTCTGTTGTGTTAAGGGGTTTTTATTACTCATAATCTTCATGTGAACATGTTCCAGCACATGGAAGATGACATTTTCATTGCGGACACATGAGGTGCTCTGCTAGAGGAGACCATTATGAATAGGCATTTTTTTCTTAAGGTATAAAATGCTTATATGCACTTACGCAGTGATGCTGAGCCTTATGTTAATCTTTACAATGTAGATATGGTGGCAGGTGGACTTTTTGTTGGCATAAACCACCTTGACTGTGGTACATTTGTTGAGTTCTTTGGCCTTGTAATTCCTTTTGGCAGTCAGACAGGTGGAATTGTCAGTATTGCTTGTGCATTGACAAGCTCTGCAGCCCCTTGCATGAATCGATTATGGGTTTGGGCGTTAGAGTCTCTGGTATGGCTGGAGAGGTGAGTTTACTGGCAAACTCAAGCAAGCTTTTCACATAGCTGGCTGTTTGGGAAAACCTTTTCTATAGTTTCTGCCTCCAAGTCGTAGTAGTCCCACATGGACTATACATAGCTGCCTTTTGGACATGACTCCATTGTGCCTGCTGAACAAATGGATTCAGACAATCTGCTGAGTTTGCCTGAGAATGTGAACTTTGCATATTATGTAAAATGAATGGCATTTACTGAAAATCCAAACATCTGTATTAGACTACTAGTTGTACCTAGTGGTAAAGGACCATGTATCTCAAACGGAAGTACTTCAGCAGGTTCTCAGAATAAGATAACTTGTAACAGTTCGCTATGAAATGCAGATAGTTTGGCAGTTCCAGGTGTAAATACCACATATACATCTTAGTCTTTGTGTAATAAAGTTTGCTGCATGCATCTAAATTTTGGTAAGGGGGTATAGTTATATTTCTGGTGACAAAATAACTCCCTGTTAAGAAAAAAATATGCAAGATTTTCTTTTATTTTTTTTTTTTTTTTACTTTTGATGATGTGAAGGTTTGATCTATGCTAGATAAAAAAAATAAGTTTAATAAAGATATATTCTGGACTGGTATCTTTCTGTATACTGTGAGCAGAAGTTATTTGCATCCCCTGATGGTTATCAAGTAAAATACAAAATGTCAGACTGACCGTGAACGTTTATGAACCCCTTGCATTTGGTACCTTTGTATAAAGTGCTATATGTCAGTCCTGATTTGAAATTTTATAATGAAACTTTCAGCGAGACATTAGGATGCACAAAAGACTACTCCACACTGAATTTGAGCTCACCACTTTAGCTGCTTCTGATAGTAGAATTTGAGTGAAAAAAGTTACAAATGAAAATAAACTATGTTCTTCATGTTTCACTGTTGCAGTCATTACATTTGGGTTATCTGCCTGCAGGTAGCCCTCAGTCGGCCTGATTATCAAAGTCTTGGGTCCTGTGTCGGTTGCTATCTCATCTTCCATGATGTCAGGTAGTCAGGGATATAAAGTATGCAGCCGACACCATTACCCTAGTCTTTCTTGCCATTCGGTGCCCAAAGCAGAAGCAGTTTGCAAGTGCCCGTCGGCCGATTTCTGAAATTTTCATTTTCGAGTTTCAGATCCGAAGTCTTCGAAAAAGCTAAGTACCCCATTGCGGATCCCTTTTCTTGCTCTAAACGGATGTCAATAAAAGTTAGCAATTGTATTTCTTGTGGAAAGCAAATACTTCAAAGATTTTCATTTGTACTGCATTCCTTGCTTAGGCCCAGATCATGACGTCCCTCGCTGCCGGTTTTGTGCCTTATTCAATCCTCAAACTATACGTTGTTGGTTCATTTTCGCATCTAACTATTTTGGTACTTGTTTCAATTATCCAGAAATGGCTTTAGTAAGCCATCCGACTACCGACATTCCGAAAAAAACTTAAAGCTAAAGACAGAGACAGACCGCTTAGGTCCAAAGCTGCCAGTGCTTCTGTTAAACTAGTCGCCAGTTTGCCAGTACTCAGTGAGGTGCTTTTGCAGCCCCTGATACCTGCTACTTCAGATTTGCAGGCCTCTACTGAGACCCATTCGGAGTCCAGTATGCCGCAAGATGCTTCTTCGACTATGGAACCTGCGGATGTCTCTACCTTGGTTGGGTCCGGAGCCGCTGTGCAGGCACCGGCTTCTGAGGGTGTATTCAGGCCTACTGACTTGCATATCAAACCGATGGCCATCTTCTTTTTCAAGGCCTAAAACTCGATCCACGCCTAGAAAACCGACGCCCAGACCTTCTTACTCTAATTAGGGGAAGCCACCCTTCTCCCTCTAAGAGACCTAGAACTGATTTTCCTTTGATTCTTTTGATCAGGATTCTGACATTTCTGTTTCTTCTGATGACCAGGATTTGCCTTATCTACCTATGAGGATTCTGATGCAGAGGACTCCATTCCCTCTGCTTCCCCTCCAGAAGATTTCTCATTTGGTGAAACTTTGCATACTCTTAGGGAGCATTTCCGCTGGGAAAGCCAGGATTACTCTGACTCCAAAAAGAGGCTTAGGGAATTCTTACTCCTACCTCAACACAGGCCTCCTGTACTGGACATTGTAGATGATGCCTTCATGGAATCTAGCCTGGCCCCAGACACTTTACCTCTGGCTCCCAGGAAACATGACCGGTACTACAGAGTACCTGACTTTCACAAGTTCCTCTTTAAGAATCCTACTGTGGATCCAGAGACCATTTCACAGGGAACCAAAGGCATTAAGGTTACTACTGCCAAAAATCCCCCCCCCCCGATAGAGATTCCAGGGCCCTGGACAGATGGGGTAAGAAGGTATACACTTCTGCTACTTTGGCCATTAGGACCTTAAACTTCCAGTTTCATATGTTAAAGTAACAGCAGCATATTATTGGATTACTTAAACAGAAAATTATGTTGATTCCTGACTGTACTGAAAATAAAGAATTACAGGATTTAATGCATTCTGCTGAACAAGTTGGTAAACGTACTTTGCATTTTGGTTTTGATTCCTTAGAGCCATCTTGCAGGGCTGCTGCCACTGGGTCTGTACTTAGAAGGCATGCTTGGCTTAAGGAGCAGTCTTTGCCAGATCATTTTAAAGCTAAATTACTGGATGGTCCCTTAAGCCAAGACTGCCTGTTTGGCAACAAAGCAGTAGTAGTACTTAAAAAGATGGAGGAAAAAGCTAAATCTATTCAAACTGGTAAAGATTTCCTGCAAGTACAGCCTCCTAGATTTAGTAGGCACTGGCCTTCTAAGAAGTGGTCCTTTCATGTCTCTTCCAGGCCTTCTCAGTCCAAACCCAGGACCAGCAGACCACCCAGGCTTCAGTCTCAAGGTACTCGCAGTCCTAAGCAGTGGGGGGCTGCCGCTTCCTAAGCTGGAAGTGGTAAGACACCCCCCGCTATAGTAAACTATCTCAGTAACTTAACCTTAAACCTTCCAAGCCCTGCTCAACTGACTGTTCCTTTAGGGGGAAAGATCGCCCTGCATGCAAAAAACTGGGAACTCATTACCCAAGACAACTGGGTTCTAAATATAGTTTCCCAGGGATACAGATTGCACTTCCACTCTTACCAACCCCAAAAGGTTGGCCAGACCTACCCCCAAATCAGTGGGCAGAGGCTTAAGTGCAGGTTCTCAATCTTCTAAGTATCAGGGCTATTTAACCTGTCCCAAAAGAGGAATGGGGACAAGGTTTTTCCTCAAGACTTTTCCTGGTACCCAGAAAAGACTATTCCTGGCATACTGTCCTGGACCTGTCTATTCTAAATGCCTTTTTGGTAATCCCAAAATTCAGAATGCTAACTCTTCATCGGCTGCTTCCCATGCTAGGCAAAAATGCCTGGTTGGCAACATTGGATTTAAAGGAAGCTTACCTGCAAATCCCAATAAGGGAATCTTCAGAACAGGCTACATGCATTATCAGATGTTCTTCATATTTCACTGTTACAGTCATTACATTTGGGTAATCTGCTGGTAGGTTGCCCTCATTCGGCCTGAATAACAAAGTCTTGGGTCCTGCTTCGGTTTGGAATCCTTTTCCATGACGTCAGGTCATCAGGGGTATAAAACATGCAGCTGACACCATTTTATTCAATCTTTCTTGCCGCGCGGTGCCCGAAGCAGAAGCAGTTCGCAAGTGCTGGTCGTCCGACTCCTGAAATTTTCGCATTCGAGTTTCAGAACCGAAGTCTTAAAGCTAAGTACCCCGTTGGGGAAACTTTTTCTTCCTCCTTACCGATGTCAGTAAAAGTTAATAATTGCATTACTTCTGGGAAGCAAATACCTCATAAGGATTTTCATTTGTACTGTATTCCTTGCCTAGGCCCAGATCATAACGTGCCTTGCTGTCGGTTTTGTACTAGATTTAACCAATGCACTATTAAGCGTCTGTATATTTTTTCTTCAAAATATTTTGGATCCAGATTTAATTACCCTGAAATGTTATCGGTTAGCAATCCGACTACCAGAGTTCACAAAAAACACAAAGAAAAAGACAGAGACAGACCGTCGAGGTCCATAACCGACGAAGCTTCTAAACCAGTCGCCAGTTCGCCGTGAGGTGCTTTCGCAGCCCCTGATACCCGCTACGTTTGAGTCGCAGGCCTCTACCGAGACCCATGCGGAGTCTGGTATGCTGCAAGATTCTCAGAGTATTGAACCCGCGGATGTCTCTCCCTTGGATGGTTCCAGAGCCGCTGAGCAAGCACTGGCTTCTGAGGGTATTTTCAGGCCTCAACATTTTTATATAAAACTGACACCAGCTTCAAAAGCTAGATCAAAAACATCTTCTAAGTGTAAAAAAACGACGCATGAGTCACGTGCTCCACCCCATGCCTAAAAAACAGATGATCAAAATAGCTGAGGACTTAATTACCTTGATCAGGGGTTCCCAAACCCCCCCTGCTAAGAGGCCTAGGCAAGACACTGATTATGAATCTTCAGATCAGGTTTCCATTTCTTCTGATCAGGAATTTTCTATTCCACCCTATGAGGATTCAGATGCAGAAGAATCCATCCCGTCTGCATCTCCTCCTCAGGGTTATTCTTTTGGAGAAACCGAAGATTTTCATTGGGAGAGTCTGGATTTCTCTGAATCAAAAAAGAGGCGTAGGGATTTCCTCCTTCTTCCTCAGCATAGGCCTTTGGCTATACCTCCTGTATTAGACATTGTTGATGATGTGTTTTCGGAATCGAGCATGGCTCCTGATTCCCTACCTCTGGCTCCTAGTAAGCCAGCCAGATATTACAGGGTTCATGACTCCCACAAATTTCTATTCAAAAATCCTGCTGCTGATCCTGAAACTATCTCACAGGGTCCCAAAGGTGTGAAGGCCTCTACAGCCAAAAATCCTACCCCCTCTGATAGAGATTGCAGGGCGCTAGATAGATGGAGAAAGAAGGTTTATACGTCTGCAGCCTTGGCAATTAGGGCCTTAAACTGCCAGTTTCATATGCTTAAATATCAACAGCATGTTATGGGCTTATTGAAACAGAAAATTATGTTGATTTCTAATTGTGTGGGAAATAAAGAATTACAGGAATTATTGCATGCAGCAGAACAGGTTGGAAAGCATACTTTGCAATGACGTTTTGATTCCTTGGGGGCCTCTTGCAGGGCCACAGTTACTAGATCTGTGATTAGAAGGCATGCCTGGCTGAAGGAGCAAAATCTGCCTGATCATGTTAAAGCTAAATTGTTGGATGCCCCTTTACAGCATGATACTCTGTTTGGTAATAAGGCAGAAGAGGTTTTACAGAAAATGGAAGACCAAGCTAAATCTATGCAAACTGTAAAAGATTTCTTACAAGTGCAGCCACCCAGATTCAGTAGGCACTGGCCTACTAAAAATTGGTCCTTTCCTGTGTCGAACAGAGACTCTCAAGGCAAATCCAGGTGCTCAAAAGGCTCTCGATACCAATCACAGGGTTCTTACAGGTCAAAGCAGTGGGGTGCCTCCACCTCCAAATCTGGAGGAAACAAAGCACAACCCTACAGTAAGCAGTTTCAATGACTTCCCTCTACCATTACCAAGCACTTATCTTTTGACAGCCCCCTTGGGGGGAAAATTAGCACTTCATGCTCAAAAGTGGCAGTTAATTACCCAGGCCAAGTGGGTATTAAACATAGTGTCCCAGGGGTACAGATTTCATTTACATACTTTGCCAATTCCAAAGGGTTGGCCAGATCTGCCACAAAATCAATAGGCAGAGGCTCCGAAACAAGATGTTCTTCATTCCGCATTGCTGCAGTCCTAACCATTGGATGGTAACTTTAGACTTCAATTGTGAAAGGAGATAATTTTGATATTTTAACATGTGAAACTGACAATTCAACGCCCTCATGGCTAAAGTGGAAGAAGTATACACTTTCTTTCCCCATCTATCCAAAGCCCTTGCCTCTTTATCAGGAGGAACAGGATTTTTAACAACAGAAGCCTTTACACCTTTAGGCCCCTGAGAGACAGTTTCCGGGTCTGCCCTAGGACTCTTAAAAAGATACTTATGAGCTTCAGGCACCCTATAGTACCTATCCGGTTTAACTGGGCAGGAGGCAAAGAATCAGGATTCAGGGAAGCCTCTGCAAAACATCTTCCACCACATTCAGAACAGGAGGTATAGCCAAAGGCCTATGCTGGGGTAAAACAAGAATTCCCTAAGCCTCTTCCTGGAATCAGAGAAATCTTGACCTTCCCATTTAAAATGCTCCTCATGGAATGCAGAGTCTCTGAAAATGAAAAATCCTCAGGAGGAGAAGCTGAAGGAGTAGAATCATCCACATCAGAATCTGAATAAGGGATACTCCTGCAAGTCTTCAGCAAGACTCAGAAGCCTCAACACTGCTCAAAACTCTCAATCTCAGGTTCCACCCTAGGCCTCTTATCAGGAGGGCATAGAACCTCTAATCATAGTAATCAAATCCTCTGCCATTTTAAGCATATGTTTCTTAGGCAAAGACCCTGAAGAACTAGGAGAAACCCCACTGAAGTTAAACCTGGCCTGCCTCTCAAAGAAGCCTTGGAAACAGAAGGGAGGCTCTAACCACCTTAGGAAGAGAGGGAAGAACAGCCACCTGAGAAGCCCCTCAGCCTGGCCTACCTCCTGAGAGGACACATCCTGTAACAGTAAGTCTCCCTGAGACTCCAAAGAAACTCCAGGCAGAACCTCCGGCTCCACTGAGCCTTCTAAAGAACCGGCGTCCGGGACTGTCGGTTCTTCCACTCTAGGCTTTGCTGCTTTGTCCTTGCGCTTTTTGGGCGAGGCGGGCGTGAGCATCCGGCGGCATTTTATAATTACAACGCTTAAAAACTAACCTGGCACAGTCTAACCTTCTCTTAATAGTGCTTGTTAAATCTAGCACAAGAGCGGCATCCAACAACGTCGTGCTCAGGCCCTAAACAAGGTATACAAAGTATGGTAATCCCTATGAGGTATCTGTTTCCCACAAAATACAGTTATTCACTTTCTGACATCCGGTTAAATACTGAGGCAAGAAAAACCAAAATATTCCCAACGGGTACTTAGCCAACTTTGATTCGGTCTGAAACTCTGACTTCAGAAATTTTCAGAACGCCAACCTGCAAAACTGTCGGACCATGCGGCAAAAGACTGAGGATATGGCGGTCATGCGCATTAGTACCCTCAGTCTAATGCGCCTTGACCTTTGGTATTCGGGCCGACTGGGACAGCGGACTACCCAATGGTTAGGACTGCAGCAATGTGGATCCTCGAACATCTACATTTATGGTAGGTACAAAACTGTACTTTACATCCCTCATGGATATGGGGGCTATTCATCCAGTACCAGAACAGGAAAAATGACAAGGTTTTTATTCAAGACTGTTCCTGGTACCCAGAAAAGATAATGCCTGGCGTCTAATCCTGGACTTAACGATTTTGAACACGTTCCTGGACATTCCAAAATTCAAAATGCTGACTTTACAACAGCTACTGCCTATGCTGGGCAGGAACGCCTGGTTAGTGACTCTAGACTTAAGAGGCAAACCTGCATATCCCAATAAGGGAATCGTGCAGAAGATACCTCTGCTTCAAGGCAGGTTTTATGCATTACCAATTCTCTGCACTGCCCTTTGGCTAATCTACTGCGCCCAGGGTCTTTATAAAGTGCCTGGCACCAGTAATTGCATTTTGCAGACAAAGAAGCATACAAATTTATCCTTACTTGGACGACTGTCTCATTCAAGCAGAGAACTAGGACATTCTTCTTCAGCATCTGACGTTTGTAAAAAGGCTTCTAACATGCCTTGGGTACACAATAAACGAAAAGAAATCACAACTGGTACCCTCTCAAAAAATTACATTGCTGGGTGCAAGCTTGAATACAACTGCCCAGGTGGCTTACCTTACGCCAGACAAACAAAGGCAACTGACAACATACTTCAAACAGATGGCAACAAAAACCCAGTTATCTGCAAGACAAATTCTGTAGGCTTTGGGGTTCATGGCATCCTGCATTCTACTAATTCCAAAAGCAAGACTGCATATGAGGAAACTTCAGTGGTACCTAAAAAGTTTATGGAGTCAACATTGTCACAATCTGGAAGCAATGATTCCTCTCATTCCCTGCCTACGGCAGGAGTTTCTTTGGTGGGGAGAGACATGTCACCAAAACAAGGGACTGTCATTCACTCTACCCCCTGCCACACAAACCCTAACTACAGATGCATCAGACTATGTTTGGGGGGCCCACCTGACAGGGAGATGCATTCAGGGCATATGGAACCCAAAACAAATGCATCTGCATATCAACCAGAAAGAGATGCTAGCTGTTCAGAATGCCCTGACAGCCTTCAAGGACTTACTTCATCCAGGGCAACTACTGATAAAGACGGACAACACCACTGTTATGTGTACATAAACAAGCAGGGGGGTACACATTCCTACCCCCTTTGCAGACTAGCCATGACAGTGTGGAACACAGCCTTGACTTAACAAGTACATCTTCAAGCTCAATTCCTGCCAGGAAAACAAAATACTCTGGCAGACGAACTAAACAGAAATCTTATGGACCCGCACGAGTGGAAACTGTATCCACAAATCTTCAGCATGGTAACACAGAAATGGGGGAGCCCAGACATAGATCTATTTGCCTCTCCCCAAAATTATCAACTGGACAAATTCTGCACAAGGACTTATCACAGACAAGCATGGAAAGTGGATGCCCTATCTTTCATTTGGTAAAACCCATCAGTCTATGCCTTTCCCTATCTGCCTCTTCTCTCCAAGGTCGTACTAAAGGTCAGACAGGAAAAAACAAATATGATCCTAATTGCTCTGGACTGGCCTCGCCAGCACTGGTACCCTGTTCTAAGGAATATGTCTCAACTCCCTCCTTGGTACTTGCCTCAAATGCCTCACTTACTGTCTCAGCAGAACAATCAAATTATGCACTCTCAGCTCCAAACTCTGAACTTTGCAGCATGGCTGATCATGTAATTATTCAAACACCACCTCTCAGTAAATCTGTGATGGATGTCATTTTGGAAACCAGAAGGCCTAGTTCTAGAAAATCTTATGCTGATAAATGGAAGAGATTCTGTGCTTGCTTGGAACCAAGCACAAGGAACGGACACAGCAAAACCAAATATCCCTCAGATTTTACAATACTTGACTGAGATGCTTGACAAGGGCCTTTCTTTTTCTTCAATAAAAATCCATGCCTCTGCCATCTCGGCTCATTACAACACGGAGCCTCCCATCTTTCCTCATCCTCTACTAAACAGTATCTTAGAGGGGCCAAAAATGTAAGGCCTCCCAGATCATCAACTCTTGCATGGGACCTCAATTTTGTGCTGGAAAAACTCACCCTGCTTCCTTTTGAACCAGCAGCTGCGGATATAAAGTTTTTATCTTGGAAAACAGCTTTCCTTTTGGCAATCACTTCAGCAAGAAGGGTTTCAGGACTACAGGCTCTCATGGCTGTGGAGCCTTTTATTACATTTTATCTGGACAGGGTGTCCCTCAGGACCAATCCTTCCTTTATGCCTAAGGTGGTATCCAGTGTGGCTCTTAATCAAACTATTCACCTGCCAACATTTTGCCCAAATCCACAGAACAAGGGGGAGCGGATTCTGCATTCATTGGACGTACACAGACAACTAAGATTCCACTTAAGCAGGACCAAATCTCTAAGAAAGTCTGAGCAACTACTGGTGGCATTTGCTTCAGGATCAGAGGGGAAGGCTATATCAAAGCAGACTATTTCTAAGTGGATAAGCCACTGCATTTGTTTCTGCTACTTGCATCATGGTAAACCTGTGCCCAAGGGAATCAGGTCACATTCCACCAGGGCTGCCTCTACCTCAGCAGCCTTTCTCAGAGGAGTTCCAACCAAAGACATTCTAGAAGCTGCTACTTGGAGCTCTGTTCATACCTTTACAAGGCATTATCATTTGCTTCTCTACTCTAAATCCAGGGCAGGCTTTGCCACTGCAGTTTTGCAGGGCCTTATAGCCGCTCCTAATGCTATTTAGTTCCATCCTCCCATCCATAGCTTTGGGATTCTTCCCAAATGTAATGACTGCAACAGTGAAACACGAAGAACATAGTACAGTTGTGTACACTTTCCATAAATGTAGATGTTCGAGTGTATTCACTGTTGCAGTCTGGGTTACCCACCCGCCATCCCCCTTTTCTATAACTTCTCTTTCCTTCACTATATTCTAAAGCCTTTGTGGTGTATTTGCTTTTAGATGAAGGTAAACTTTATGTTGCTAAAAGTGCATTTACATATATTGCTGTTTATATATATATATATATATATATATATATGTGTGTGTATATATATATATATATATATATATATACATATATGTATGTATATATATATATATATATATATATATATATATATATATATATATATATATATGGGTCTACTTCTATTCGCTGACAGCCCATTTCACTGGAACCCATTTTCTTGGCACCACATTTCATTGACAAAGTATTCAAGGCAAAAACCTGGGTTTTGCCCCCCTCCCCACTGTTGTGCGACTGTGGAGTTGTTATATATAGTTGGGGGGTGTTGGGAGCACACCCCCTACATTGGGGGGGGGTGGGGGGCACAGCCCCCCACCTAGAATGTTTGTTGATGAAATGAGCTGTCAACGAAATGGGTTTCAGTGAAATGGGCTGTCAGCGAATAGAAGTAGACCCATATAGATATATATATATATATCTGTATATATATATATATATATATATATATATATATATATATATATATATACATACGTATACTTTTGCTCCCCATTTGGGAGGCACCTGACATCGGGGGCAAGAAAAACAGAATAAAAATATTCAGGCCGACTGAGGGCAACCTGCCAGCAGGTTACCCAAATGTAATGACTGCAACAGTGAATACACTCAAACATCTACATTTATGGTAAGTGTGCACAACTGTACTTTCTCTGCACTGCCCTTTGGCTTATCTACTGCACCCAGATTATTCACAAAGTGCCTAGCTCCAGTCATTGCATTCTGCAGGCAAAGAAACATTCAAATATACCCATACCTGGATGATTGTCTAATTCAGGCAGAAAGCCAGGACATACTATTAAATCATATGACATTTGTAAAGAAACTGCTAACCTAACTGGGGTACACCATAAACAAAAAGAAATCTCACCTAGTACCATGCCAACAAATTGTATTCCTTGGAGTAAGCTTGAATACAACTTCCCAGATGGCCTACCTCACGCCAGAGAAACAAGTTCACAACATAATAATCACCCAATCATGCAAAGACCACCTGTCTTGGTGGATGGTCTCCTCCCTAGTACTTCAAGGCAGACCATTTGTTCTTCCTCCTCCTGTTGCCACGGTGACAATGGATGCCTCCCTGATCGGGTGGGGGGCATTTTCAGGGCAGGACTGTCCAGGGCACTTGGCAACCTCTAGAGTACCACCTGCACATAAACGTCTTGGAGATGAGAGCGGTGCTTTTGGCGTTGCAGGCTCTTCAGGACTCTCTACCTACCGGGACCATTGCAATTCAGACAGACAATATGTCTGTAGTGTGGTACATCAACAAGCAGGGCGGAACCAAGTCTTATCCCTTATGTCGAGAAGCACTCTGACTCTGGCAGTGGGCGGTCCTCTCTCAACGGTTTCTGACAGCAACGCACATCCCCGGGAAGTCCAACGTCATAGCGGACAGGCTAAGCAGAGCTACTCTCATGCCTCACGAGTGGTCTCTCAATCAGTTAGTAGCGGACAAAATTTTCTGCAGATGGGGTCAACCTTGCTGCGACCTTTTTGCAACCCCTCTCAACAGCAAGTCCGATGATTTCTTCACTCTCTTCCCCCTCTCCGGCCACTCCCCCAGAGACGCTCTAGTTCAAGATTGGCCCCTGGTTCTTCTGTATGCATTCCCACCTTTTCCCTTAATTCCCAAACTAATTCAGAAAGCAACCGCATTGGGATCCAGGATGACCCTCATTGCCCCTTACTGGCCTCGACAAATTTGGTTCCCATTCCTGCATCGTCACCTGCTGGAGCAGTCTTGGAATCTGGAACCATTGCCAGACCTCTTGGTCCATCAGGCGGGCGGGCTCCACCAATCCCTTCAGTCTCTCAACCTCACAGCTTGGTTGCTCCACTTCCAACCTTAGCCAGGCTTCCACATATTTCTCAGCCAGTGCGTGAAATCATCCTTTCTTCGCACAAATCTACTACCGGGAAGACTTATGCTAGTAAGTGGAAACGATGTCCTTCAAGGATGCATCTGCAGTCATAACATATGGGTTGTCCTGCCTCAGGCAGCCCTTCGGGTCGGCAGTTCCAAAGTCTGGGTCTGGCCTCGGCTGATGTCGCACTTCACCCGACGTCATAGCTCCTGGGGTATAAAGGCATCAGCCGACACCATTTTTCTCAGTCTTTCTTGCAGCGTGCCGGAAGCAGAAGCTGTTCGCAAGTGCCGGTCGGTCAGATCCAGAGATTTCAGTTACCAAAGACTTCTAAAAGCTAAGCACCCGTTGGGACTCTTTCTTGCCTCAGCCAATGTCAGACAAAGTAAATAATTGTTTAACTTGTGGGAAACAAATACCTCATAAGGATTTCCACTCTTACTGCCTTCCTTGCTTAGGCCCAGACCACGAGTATCAGCTTGTTTAGCCTGTGCTTCCTTCAACCGACGGACACTTAGGCGTCGGTCGGAGTTTGCTGAAGAGTTTTTGGTCCCGCTTTTGCATATAAAATGTCGTCGGAGACTCCGACTACACATTTAGCCAAAACGCAAGGAAAGGACGGACACCGCGCGCGTTTCGGCTGAAACCACGGTTAGGCCTTCAGCGAGTGTCTCGGTTTCGGCTGAAACCGAGTCCTCGGTTCTTCCTTGCCCGGCATGCCTCCGACAACCGAGGCCTCACAGGCCCGGCTGAGTCGGCTACAGAAATTCATACCGAAGAAGCAGGCACACAGGAATTGTCCGACACCATTCCGTTGGACATCTCTACTCCTGCACGTGGGGCAGCGAGACCCCCTGCTTCTATGTCTGTCAAGGCCTTCTCCAGGGCTAAAGCAGCTAAACTTTCCAAGGCCTTACTACTAAAGCTCCCTCTCACAGACCTTCCTCAAGTTCTCAGATTCTCTGCCTTGCTGAGGACCTTATTTCTCTGATCAGGGGATCCCAACCTCACCCAGACAGGGCCTCACAACCTCCTCCAGAAAAAAGGCCTAGGACTGAACCCCCTGAACCTCTCTCCTCTGACTATTCCTCGGATGGATCAGAGTTATCAGACCATCAGGAAGGACCATACTCACCTTATGAGGATTCGGATGCAGAAGACTCCATTCCTTCTGCCTCCCCCCCAGAAGAATTTTCATTTGGGGAAACTCTACACTCAATGAGGGAACATTTCCAATGGCAGGGTCAGGATTTTTCTGATTCTAGGAAAAGGCTAAGGACCTTTTTACACTTACCACAGTATAGGCCTTTAGCCATACCACCTGTACTATCAGTTGTTGATGATGCATACAATGATGCCAGTTCTGCCCTGATTCTCTTCCCGGCCCTGCCAAACCTGACAGATATTACAGGGTCCCGGATTCTCACTTCCACTTGTATAAGGCCCACGCTGCAGACCCAGAAGCCATTTCTCAGGGCCCTAAGGGTGTTGCAGCTGCCTCTGCCAAGAACCCCCTACCCTCTGAAAGAGAATCAAGAGCATTAGGGAGATGGGGTAAAAAGGTTTATACATCTGCTACTCTTTCTGCCAGGGCTTTAAACTATCAATTTCACATGATACAGTACCAGGAATTTTTGTTAGATCAGCTGAATAAAAAGCTTTCCTCTCCTGAACCTTTAGACCGTAAGTCCCTTCAGGATTTGGTACACAACTCACAGCAGGTCAATAATCATTTCTTAAAATGTGGCTATGATGCACTGGAGGCTTAATTTAGATCAGCTATGACTGGAGCAGTGATTCGAAGGCATGCCTGGCTAAAAGAGCAATCCTTGCCAGACCATGTTAAGTCTAAACTCCTAGATGCCCCTATGGAGAAACAAAGTTTATTTGGCTCCCCTGCACAGGATGTTCTAAAGAAAGTAGAAGAAAAAGCAAAATCTGTGCAAACAGTCAAGGATTTTCTGCAGGTCCAACCTCCGAGGTTCAGCAGAAATTGGCCTTCAAAGAATTGGTCCTTTCCAGACACCTCCAGAGCACAGAGAGGCAGAAATAGACACCCAAGAGGCACAGGTCAATCAAGGGGTGCCTACAGGGGCCGTCAGTGGCAACCTGACAGCCAGAGGAGTGCCGCCGCAGCTACGACTGCAACCACTTCCACAGGACAGACACAATGACTTGGCTCTGATTCCGCCTACCAGGGAACAACTGGAAGCACCCTTGGGCAGAAAATTAGCTTTATTTTCAAAAAACTGGCATTACATTACAGGAGACAAATGGACTTTGCAAACAATAGACAAAGGCTACAGGTTTCACTTCCACACTTTACCAAAAAAGAGAGGAATGCCAAACCTTCCATCAAGTCAGAAGTCAGAGGCTCTAAAACAAATCATCAACTTACTAAGGATGAGAGCTATAGGAAAGGTACCATCTATGGAACAAGGCCAAGGATTTTACTCCAGACTATTCCTTGTACCAAGAAAAGAAACTCAATGGAGGCCTATTCTCGACTTGTCCGCACTGAACACATATCTCATAGTACCAAAATTCAAGATGCTGACCCCCGCCCCAAAAAGGGTTTTCAAGATTGGCCCCTGGTTCTTCTATATGCATTCTCACCTTTTCCTTAATTCCCAAACTAATTCAGAAAGCAACCGCATTGGGATCCAGGATGACCCTCATTGCCCCTTACTGGCCTCGACAAATTTGGTTCCCATTCCTGCATCGTCACCTGCTGGAGCAGTCTTGGAATCTGGAACCATTGCCAGACCTCTTGGTCCATCAGGCGGGCGGGCTCCACCAATCCCTTCAGTCTCTCAACCTCACAGATTGGTTGCTCCACTTCCAACCTTAGCCAGGCTTCCACATATTTCTCAGCCAGTGCGTGAAATCATCCTTTCTTCGCACAAATCTACTACCGGGAAGACTTATGCTAGTAAGTGGAAACGATGTCCTTCAAGGATGCATCTGCAGTCATAACATATGGGTTGTCCTACCTCAGGCAGCCCTTCGGTCGGCCGGATTCCAAAGTCTGGGTCTGGCCTCGGCTGATGTCGCACTTCACCCGACGTCATAGCTCCTGGGGTATAAAGGCATCAGCCGACACCATTTTTCTCAGTCTTTCTTGCCGCGTGGTGCCCGAAGCAGAAGCTGTTCGCAAGTGCCGGTCGGTCAGATCCAGAGATTTCAGTTACCAAAGACTTCTAAAAAAGCTAAGTACCCCGTTGGGGACTCTTTCTTGCCTCAGCCAATGTCAGACAAAGTAAATAATTGTTTAACTTGTGGGAAACAAATACCTCATAAGGATTTCCACTCTTACTGCCTTCCTTGCTTAGGCCCAGACCACGAAGTATCAGCTTGTTTAGCCTGTGCTTCCTTCAACCGACGGACACTTAGACGTCGGTCGGAGTTTGCTGAAGAGTTTTTTGGTCCCGCTTTTGCATATAAAATGTCGTCGGAGACTCCGACTACACATTTAGCCAAAAAACGCAAGGAAAAGGACGGACACTCGCGGCCCGCGGTTTCGGCTGAAACCACGGTTAGGCCTTCATGAGTGTCTCGGTTTCGCTGAAACCGAGTCCTCGGTTCTTCCTTCGCCGGCATGCCTCCGACAACCGAGGCCTCACAGGCCCCGGCTGAGTCGGCTACAGAAATTCATACCGAAGAAGCAGGCACACAGGAATTGTCCGACACCATTCCGTTGGACATCTCTACTCCTGCACGTGGGGCAGCGAGACCCCCTGCTTCTATGTCTGTCAAGGCCTTCTCCAGGGCTAAAGCAGCTAAACTTTCCAAGGCCTTACCTACTAAAGCTCCCTCTCACAGACCTTCCTCAAGTTCTCAGATTCTCAGCCTTGCTGAGGACCTTATTTCTCTGATCAGGGGATCCCAACCTCACCCAGACAGGGCCTCACAACCTCCTCCAGAAAAAAGGCCTAGGACTGAACCCCCTGAACCTCTCTCCTCTGACTATTCCTCGGATGGATCAGAGTTATCAGACCATCAGGAAGGACCATACTCACCTTATGAGGATTCGGATGCAGAAGACTCCATTCCTTCTGCCTCCCCCCCAGAAGAATTTTCATTTGGGGAAACTCTACACTCAATGAGGGAACATTTCCAATGGCAGGGTCAGGATTTTTCTGATTCTAGGAAAAGGCTAAGGACTTTTTTACACTTACCACAGCATAGGCCTTTAGCCATACCACCTGTACTATCAGTTGTTGATGATGCATACAATGATACCAGTTCTGCCCCTGATTCTCTTCCCCCGGCCCCTGCCAAACCTGACAGATATTACAGGGTCCCGGATTCTCACTTCCACTTGTATAAGGCCCACGCTGCAGACCCAGAAGCCATTTCTCAGGGCCCTAAGGGTGTTGCAGCTGCTTCTGCCAAGAACCCCCTACCCTCTGAAAGAGAATCAAGAGCATTAGGGAGATGGGGTAAAAAGGTTTATACATCTGCTACTCTTTCTGCCAGGGCTTTAAACTATCAATTTCACATGATACAGTACCAGGAATTTTTGTTAGATCAGCTGAATAAAAAGCTTTCCTCTCCTGAACCTTTAGACCGTAAGTCCCTTCAGGATTTGGTACACAACTCTCAGCAGGTCAGTAATCATTTCTTAAAATGTGGCTATGATGCACTGGAGGCTTAATTTAGATCAGCTATGACTGGAGCAGTGATTCGAAGGCATGCCTGGCTAAAACAGCAATCCTTGCCAGACCATGTTAAGTCTAAACTCCTAGATGCCCCTATGGAGAAACAAAGTTTATTTGGCTCCCCTGCACAGGATGTTCTAAAGAAAGTAGAAGAAAAAGCAAAATCTGTGCAAACAGTCAAGGATTTTCTGCAGGTCCAACCTCCGAGGTTCAGCAGAAATTGGCCTTCAAAGAATTGGTCCTTTCCAGACACCTCCAGAGCACAGAGAGGCAGAAATAGACACCCAAGAGGCACAGGTCAATCAAGGGGTGCCTACAGGGGCCGTCAGTGGCAACCTGACAGCCAGAGGAGTGCCGCCACAGCTACGACTGCAACCACTTCCACAGGACAGACACAATGACTTGGCTCTGATTCCGCCTACCAGGGAACAACTGGAAGCACCCTTGGGCAGAAAATTAGCTTTATTTTCAAAAAACTGGCATTACATTACAGGAGACAAATGGACTTTGCAAACAATAGACAAAGGCTACAGGTTTCACTTCCACACTTTACCAAAAAAGAGAGGAATGCCAAACCTTCCATCAAGTCAGAAGTCAGAGGCTCTAAAACAAATCATCAACTTACTAAGGATGAGAGCTATAGGAAAGGTACCATCTATGGAACAAGGCCAAGGATTTTACTCCAGACTATTCCTTGTACCAAGAAAAGAAACTCAATGGAGGCCTATTCTCGACTTGTCCGCACTGAACACATATCTCATAGTACCAAAATTCAAGATGCTGACCCTACAGCAACTTCTTCCCATGTTGGGCAAGGAGTCTTGGCTGGTGACTCTAGATCTCAAGGAGGCATACCTGCACGTCCCCATACGACCAGATTGCAGAAGACACCTCAGATTTCTTGCAGGATCAGAGCATTATCAATTCTCAGCATTGCCCTTTGGCTTATCTACTGCGCCCAGAGTATTCACGAAATGCCTGGCATCAGTAATTGCACATTGCAGGCTTCAGGGAATTCAAATCTATCCATACCTGGACGACTGCCTAATACAAGCAGACAACAAGACAAAAATAATAAAGGATTTGACCTATGCATACAACTGCTGCAAGCCTTGGGATACACAGTCAACATACAGAAGTCAAGACTAGTGCCATCCCAAAGGATAACATTTTTGGGTGCAGAATTGGACACAATAACTCAAGTTGGCTTTTCTCACAGAAGAAAAACTAAAGCAACTTCCAGTTTACTTCATGGCATTGACAAGACAAACTCAGCTTACTGCAAGGAAAGTCCTGCAGGACCTGGGTTACATGGCATCCTGCATAATCTTGATCCCACATGCCAGACTGCATATGAGAAAATGACAATGGTACCTAAGGAATGTATGGTCTCAACACAGACACAGTCTAGAAACCATGATACCAATCATTCCATGCCTGAAACAAGAATTCCTGTGGTGGGCTCAGGCCTGCCAGACCAACAGAGGGTTGCCTTTCCACAAACCACAACCAAGGCAGACTATCACCACGGACGCCTCCGACCTAGGCTGGGGGGCACACATGGAAGACAAGTGTATTCAAGGCCTATGGTCCCAAGACCAGCTGAATCTACACATAAATCTAAAGGAGATGCTGGCAGTGAAGCATGCAATCGAGGCATTCAAATCATTCCTCCAGCAAGGACACCTGCTGATAAGGACGGACAATACCACAGTCATGTGGTACATCAACAAACAGGGAGGCACACATTCCTACCCTCTATGCCGGATGGCAATGGATCTGTGGAACCTAGGCCTGAATCTCAACATTCAACTGCAGGCCAGATTCGTACCAGGAAAAGAAAATTCACTAGCAGACAGATTAAGCAGAACTACCACGGATGCTCACCAATGGATGCTGCATCCAGACATCTTCAAAACCATAACAAAGACATGGGGAATGCCAGAGATAGACCTGTTCGCCTCCCCACTCAACCACCAACTGAAGAAATTCTGCTCAAGAGATTACCACCCACAAGCCTGGAGGGTGGACTCCAGGCCCTGACAGTTTATGCCTTTCCACCTCTCCCATTGATGTAAAAAGTTCTACTGAAGATCAGGGAGGAACAGCCAAAGGTAATTCTGATAGCTCCAGACTGGCCAAGGCAGCATTGGTACCCGCTACTGAGAAGCATGTCTCGGACGAACTCATGGCCTCTACCTCTGTGGCCTTTACTTCTAACACAGAACAACTACAAGACCCTGCATCCAAACTTGAAAACACTGCAGCTAACTGCCTGGAAAATTGCATAAAGCAAAACCAACCTGTTTTATCTCAGAGGGTCAAGGACATTATCCTGGAGGCTCGCAGACCCTCCACAAGGAAAACATACTCAGCCAAATGGAAGAGATTCCTCATTTGGAGTGCATCAAAGGGAACAGATGTCAAACTGGCAAACCTAGCACACATCCTAGAATACTTAGCAGAACTGTTCCACAATGGCCTGTCCTATTCTTCCATTAAGATTCATGCATCAGCAATTTCAGCAGAGTACAACATGGATCCTCCTATCTTCTCTCAACCTCTCCTCAGACAATTTCTAAGAGGGATCAAAAATGTAAAACCTCCAAGGAAACCACCTTTACCGGCATGGGATCTCAATTTTGTGCTGGAAAAATTAACACTTCCCCCCCCCTTTTGAACCAGCAGCAACAGCAGACTTACAGTTCTTATCTTGGAAAACTGCCTTCCTTCTAGCAATCACTTCAGCAAGAAGGGTATCCGAGTTACAGGCCTTAATGGCAGTGCAGCCTTTCCTTATCTTTCACCAGGATAGAGTGTCTCTGAGAACCAATCCTACTTTCATGCCAAAGGTGATATCCATAGTATCCTTGAACCAAGCTATTCATTTACCTACGTTCTTCCCTAACCCACAGAACAGGGGGGAAAAACTACTGCACACCTTGGATGTACACAGACAACTGCGCTACTATCTGGACAGAACTAAGACCAACAGAAAAACTGACCAGCTTCTGGTAGCATATGCAACAGGAGTGCAAGGAAAAGCAATTTCCAAACAGACAATTTCAAAATGGATAGAAAATTGCATTCGATTCTGTTACTCTTTTCATGGAAAGACAACTCCTGAAAATATCAGGCCTCACTCCACAAGAGCTACAGCCACCACTACAGCTTTCCTACGAGGAGTGGCTACCAAAGACATTTTAGAAGCTGCTACTTGGAGCTCCGTGCATACATTTGCCAAGCATTACAATCTTCCTTTATACTCCAGATCCTGAGCAGGTTTTGCAACTGCAGTTTTACAAGGGATCTTAACTACACCATCATTATCTTAGTGCCTCCTCCCCCAGTTTGGCTATGGTATTCTACCCATATGTTATGACTGCAGATACATCCTTGAAGGACATAGTACAGTTTTGTACCTACCATAAATGTAGATGTCCGATAGGTATGCATCTGCAGTCAGGATTACCCACCCTCCTTCCCCTCTGTGGTATTCCTAGGGTACTTACCCCTCTCTTAGCTAGCTGGGGGAATCTATTATGCTGTATTTGTTTGTTTGTATGTATATATGTATATATACTTGTGATTTCTACTGTTTGGAATTTTCTACTTTATCCAAATTTCGCCTTCCTAGAGGGCACCTGGCATCTGGGGCAAGAAACACTGAGGAAAATAGTGTCGGCTGATGCCTTTATACCCCAGGAGCTATGACGTCGGGTGAAGTGCGACATCAGCCGAGGCCAGACCCAGACTTTGGAATCCGGCCGACCGAAGGGCTGCCTGAGGCAGGACAACCCATATGTTATGACAGCAGATGCATACCTATCGGACATCTACATTTATGGTAGGTACAAAACTGTACTTTTCTCTTTCTGGGTGGAGGCTAGAAATATAGACCCCTTTACAGCCCCTGTCCGTCACGTTCTAGATTTTTCAGCAGAACTTTTTTAAGCAAGTTCCTCATCTGCCACCATTAGGGTCCAATTGGCTGCTATCACAAATTTCCATGCTGGCCTGTCAGAAACCAGCATCATGTCCCACAAACTTTGCAAGGCCTTTCTTAAAGGGATTATTTTGCTTAGGCCCCAGGTCAGAGATCCCCTGCCTCCGTGCGATTTAAACCTGATATATTAGCTTCCTTGATTCTCCCTCCTTTTGAACCTGCGGCCTCCTGTTCCTTAAAATTACTCTCCTGGAAGACTCTTTTTAGTAGCCATCACCTCAGCTAGGAGAGTGTCGGAACTTCAAGCCCTCTGTATTCGTCGTCCTTATCTTGTGTTTCACAAGGATAGAGTTTCACTCAGGACTAATCCTTTTTTTCTGGCCAAAATACCTTCTGAGACAAACCTGAATCAGGCTATTGATCTACCTGTCTTTTTTCCTAACTATTTGAACAGAGCTGAACAAAAGTTACACCAATTGGACGTTCACAGGCAATTACGTTTTTATTTGGATAGGACTAAACAAACAAGAAAATCGGACCAACTCTTCCTGTCCTATGCTGAGGGCAAGCAGGGCCTGCCAGTTTCTAAAGTAACCTTATCCAAGTGGTTGGCCTCTATTATTACTTTGATTTATCAACTGAGACATAAAGAACTCCCTACAAAACCAAAAGCTCATTCCACCAGAGCGTTAGCTATGTCTGTAGTGTTTCAAGCAAGACTACCAATGGAATCTATTTGCGCTGCAGCCACATGGGCCACTCCTCATACTTTCATTTCACATTATAAGTTGAATATGGCCTCCAGGAGTCGAGCTGATTTTGGTTCCACTGTGCTCAAGCGTCTGTTACGATGAGCCACCCAGGTGGTAGGGACGCTGTCCCATCCAGCAAGAATGAAGGCGAGATAGACAACTTAACATTAAGAAGTTATGTACCAACCATAACGTTCCATGATAGTTGTCTTCTTCTCGCCTTTTTTCTTGCGTCCCACCCTCCATCCCCCTAGCCTGGACAGACCAAGAAGAATCCCTTTTGAGGCCTTCTTCCTCTGGCTGAGTCGTATCTAGGTTACGTCCTCCTATGTTTTTAGTACTGTAGGTAAACCTTGTAGTTTGGACAGGTGTCCTTAAAAATTCCTTTTCTATGGTGTTAGCTCTGCCAAACGAGATCTGGGTATCTGACGCCTAGCATTGTGGGATATGGGGAGGCCTCGAGCCAGTAAATAGCTGTCGAGCTTTGGTAGAAGGCCAAGTCGGAGCCGAGGATTGTCTCCGAACCCATCCAGCAAGAAAGAAGGCGAGAAGAAGACAACTAACATGGAACGTTATGGTAGGTACACAACTTCTTCTTATCTTCCATGCAGACAGGGTTTCCCTCAAGACCAATCCTTCCTTTATGCCAAAGGTGGTGTCTAGTGTGGCCCTAAATCAGTCCATTCATTTGCCTACTTTTTTCCCTAATGCCCAAAACAAAGGAGAATGAATACTGCACTCTCTGGACATGCACAGACAACTTAGATTTAATTTGGACAGGACTAAGTCTCTCAGAAAATCTGAACAGCTGCTAGTTGGCTTTGCTGCAGGGGCAGAGGGGAAGGCCATTTCAAGGCAATCCATTTCTAAATGGATAGCCCCTTGCATTCATTTCTGCTATACGCACCATGGAAAACCTACCCCACAGGGAGATAAGATCACATTCCACCAGGGCTGCATCTACCTCTACAGGCTTTCTCAGAAGAGTCCCTACCAGGGACATCCTCGAAGCTGCTACCTGGAGCTCTGTACATACCTTCACCAAGCATTATCACATGCCTATTTTTTCTAAATCCAGAGCTGGTTTTGCCACTGCAGTCATGCAGGGCTTAATAGCTGGCCCTGATTCCCTCTAACTTCCTCCTCCCTTCCTTTGCTTTGGGAATCAACCCAAATGTGATGACTGCAACAGTGAAACACGAAGAACATGATACAGTTGTGTACGCTTACCATAAATGTAGATGTTCGAGTGTATTCACTGCTGCAGTCCTGGTTACCCTCCCCCCAGCCCCTGACTTCTCTTGGCTTTGCCTTTTCTTCTTGTTTGGTGTATTGAAGTTTTCTGGTGTATTTTCTTTTTGATGGAGGTGTACCATAACATATAATTGCTTTCCATTGTGGGGCAATTGCCATCTGGGGCAAGAAAAACTGATGTAATGGCGTCAGCTGCATGTTGTATACCCCTGAAGGCCTGATGTCATGGAAGAATAGGCAGCATCCGATGCAGGAATCCAAGACTCTGGTATTCAGGCCGGCTGAGGGCTACCTGCAGGCAGATAACCCAAATGTGATGACTGCAACAGTGAATACACTCGAACATCTACATTTATGGTAAGTGTACACAACTGTACTTTCTCACTTTTTTAAATTATAGGCTGTATAACTGTCATCCGTTTTCGTTAGAGGACGCTTTCCCCTGTCTCTACGCCTCCTTTTCTGTCTACCTCTTTAAGTTAGAGGCCAATCATTATTTAAAAAAAAATATTAGTGTTATCTACCTGTTTTTCTATTCGTGTGTGTGTGTGTGTGTGTGTGTATGTATGGATCTTTCTATAATTTCCTCTGACTGTTGCTGCACTTACCATGTCACCATGTCACAAAAACAGGAAGAGAAGCCACTTGGTTTTAAAAAGTGTGAGAAATGGGGGAAGAAGATGCACCTTAGCGATACACACACAGTGTGTTTCTATTGCTTGGGGCCTCTTCATCTCCAAGAAACATGCTGCATATGCCATGTGTTCCATCAAAGAGCGCTTATGGAGCAGAAGGATAACTTTATTTTAAAGGGTTTATTAAAAACCCCTTTTTCAGAGGGGATTTCTGCAGACTCCTCTTCAAAAAGTACCGACAAGCCTTTAAAAAGATCATCTTTGGCTCCAAAAGCTTCATCAGAGGAAAGTCCAAAAACTGTTCTACTGTCTGCTCCATCAGAAACCCTGGAGCGGACAGTTGTCACAAGATCCAAGCCAGTCTTGGCACTATAGGACCCCTTTGCTCCGGTGCCTAGAGATTCAGCATCAGAGCAGTCCCACTTCCCTAGAACTAATATCTTCACTGCTCCCATCAGCATTTTTAGCAAAGTCTAGATCTCCATCACTATCTGCTTTCTGAGACCAGCTCCTGTATCCATCCTCCTAATAAGGACTCTAGCATGATGGATAGATACAGGAAGTGTGTGTTTTCATCAGAAACCTTTGCCTTTCGGTCTCTGAACTACTTTACCCATTTTGCTAGGCTACAGAGGGACCTGTTAAAGGAACTCTCAGAATCCCTCCAAGGGCTGAAGCTAATGCAGTAGCAAATAAGGTTAATGCTCAGCTCACCACCCTCAATTCGGTCGTAAAGTCTTCCATGAAGTTCATATCTTATGCAGCAGATGGGTACGACTAGGGCTGCAGGTTCAGGTATTACTCTTAGGAGGCAAGCCTGGGTGCACCTTTGCAATTTTGCGGAGCCCTTCAAGTCTTCCTTCATTAACACCCCTTTTGATGGCTCTTCTCTGTTTGGGCATAAAGTGAAAGAAATGCTCACCAGGTGTGAATAGGAAGGCAAGACCTTGTCTGCCATTGGAGTATGTTTTCCCACTGCTACCAGACCCTTCCCTAAAGGTCAAAGAGGTAGTGGAAAGATGTGGTTCAGAAAATCCCAGAAGTCTTTTCGTGACACGCATGGTGAACGTTCCCCAAGGGGCAGAGGGGGGAACAGCAATGGAAGACACTGCTGTCATGGCAGAGGATGTCCGCACAATCAGGGCTCCAGAGAATTTTTCTTTGGTGGGCCCTTTCAGCGCTCCTGAGAGAGTGCTCGATTGCTGGGCTCTGGAGCCAGTAGGGAGGGGGATTGTCCCTGCACCTAGAAACCTAGCAAAAGATAACTACCAACAGATGGGTGCAGAACATAATATCTAGGGGATATATCATACCCTTCTGCGATCCCATTCCTGTAAAATAAATAAATAAATAAATCAGTCCCAGACATTCCACCCAGTCAAATGGAACAAGAGTCATCGAAAACGTCTCCACAGACCAGATTGGATCTGAAATACACTCAAGATTCTTTTTACTTCCAAAGAAAATGGTACTGGAGACCCATTTTGGATCTCAGCAGTCTGAACAATATGTCCAGAAATCCAAGTTCCAGATGGTGACATTGCAGACTGTACTTCCTTTTCTGGAAAAAGACAATTAGATATGCTCCATAGACCTTCAGGATGTGTACTACCATATTCTAATGGACGGTTACTTACCATAACATTCCGTGTGTGTTGCCGATCTTGTCCTTTATTCTCATAACCCACCCCACCATAACCCCCTACCAAGTCTCCTGGGAGATCGAGTAGTTCTAATTGGATCTTAGCAGGACTCTGTAGCCTCAGTAGTAATGTGGGTTCTTAATATAATAATAATAAAATTACTCACTGTGTCATTGCTAGATGGCAAACGAGATCTGAGGTGGTAAGGGAGTTGCATTATGGGTAGGGGAAAATGCCTACGAGCTTAGCTGAGGACCTTGAACTGATGTAACTGCTGAGACTGATCCGATGTATTGGATCTGACCCACCAGGGAGAATAAAGGACGAGATGGACAGCACACATGGAGCATTATGGTAAGTACATAACTTCTTTTTTTTTCCTTTTCCTCTAAAGGATTTGTTTGGTGCCTCCATTGCTTTTGCCCATTAGACCATTTATTCCACTGGGGTGAAAGACAGACATGCCCAGACAATTTGAGAGTTATCTGTGCGTTCATTTATGTCAAGGATACTTAGTCAGCCAATCTTTACTTTTATGTTGAAGGCTAGGTGGTATGGAGTGGTACAGATTTAATTCATATCTGATGGAAGTAGTCTTTCCTTCCTTTTGGAGCTTTCCCCTCCCTGTGATGGCTGTCTGTGCTACCTTAATTCTGGAAGCATGTCTCTGCACACACACTTACACAGCCAGTGCAATTTCACAGGGGTGTGTGTACTTGACATGTCAGTGCTTCTTGGATGTAACACCACTGCTCTGTGTGCCATCTAGTTTGTAAGCCAATGCTACCTCCTTTCCCCAAGGATGGACAAGTCTACAGTGGTGCTCACTGCTGGTCTCCCTTCTGTGGTTCTTCCAGTGCCTGAGCTAGTTGTCATACTTTGGTTGTCTTTGTCATACTAAGGGCTTCATCAGTTTACTCCACATAGTCTTAATATTGCTGAAACAGAGATTTTCTAGTAACTTTTTTTTTTAAAGAACAAATGAATATTTTGTTGTAAAGTTAATTGGTTTGTGCTTTTGAGTGTAAAAATAGAAGAGCTATGTGTTACATTTCAGTGCTAGGTCTTAGTTCTTGGTAATACATTTTTAGTGGGTTAACATTTCAATTACTGAAGAAAATAAAGATCTGAAGTTGTCAATCTTTATTTTATCCTTGACAAATGGGTTTGGATCCAATAATTAGGACAGTCTCAGCTGTTTCTACAGCTCATGCAGGCCAAAAACTCTCGAGCCTCAACCCTACCCACAATGCATCTCTCCTAGTTACCCCAGAATCACATTTGACGCTTTCCTGGACAGATGCATTCAATTACACTCTCGAGCTAAGTAAAATTTTTTTTTTATTACTTAGGCTTTTTCTTCTTCTTACCATTGTAGGTAAATATCCCTTTCCCATACACTTTGTGCATCTCTTCCACCATTGCTGGTAGATGGCTTTCTTTCCACATGCATTGGTGTACGCAGCCCTTTCCTTACATCCCTTAAAAAAATGTCTTTACTTTTACAGTGTTTGATAGTTTACAAGTGCTTGTTCTTGTGTGATTCCTTCACCTTCTGTCATGTGTGGTGTATGTAAAAACTTGTCTCTGCTTAGCATGACTGAAAAACCTAAAGGCCCTTCTGGTTTTAAGAAGTGCAAGAAGTGTGTCCAGAAAATACCTTCCTCAGACTTAAAACTCGTGCGTTGACTGCTTGGGACCACACCATCTGCACGAAGATTGCAGTATATGTCATGGCTTTAGCCACAGAGCTTTAATAGAGAAAAAAAAAGCTTGTTTTAAAATGTTTAATTCTAACTGCCTTCAGTGAAGCCATATCTGCTGGAAAAAGCAAAACTGCCATCTCGTCCTCTTCCTCTTCTTCCTAGGCCAAGAAAAGAAGCATGTCTATGCCATCTTCTCCAATGGCAGAGACAGTCAAAAGGGTTAAATCCTCTGTGTCAGAAAGCTCTTAGTCTCCGAAGGAAGTTGATACTGAAGTGTCAGCACCAACACCTTCTGTTTAAACCTTCAATGCTGAGAGTTTCAGCACAGATTCAGACGCCTAGCTCAATTCCAAAGGCTCCAGCTCTCCAAGCATTTCTTTGTCGCTAACAGATTCAGCTCCGAGTATTTCTAGTTGGCAAGAGCCTGGATTTCAATATTCTCCTTCCATTGACCCATTTGTGGGGAATTACTTGAAGTCTTTTTGCATAGACCCAGGTCTCCCTCAGTACCCTCTATCCGTTCCACCAAAAGCCTGTCAGAGACTGACATGGAGAGACTGGTTGAGAAAATTTTATGGACGAGAGTAATTTCAGTGTCCCAAGTCCCCTCGTCTCCAGCTCCTTCAGGTGATGAGCATTCTTTCACCTCTTTGACTAGTCCTTCTCCTCCAACCTCCTCTGAGGCCTTTGAGATTACAGCTTCGAGTTGTCCAGCATCAGATACATCGGTTCCTACAGTTTCCTCTACTCCAGTATTGATTCAAGCTCTGAGTTCTTTGGCTGTGTTGGACCCAGAGACTTCCTAGAGCCGTATCTACCCAGACAGCCCCGAGGGGCAGGAGTCTATTGCAATTTTTTTCGAAACCGTCCCTGCATCTTGGGGCTTCTGCTGGGATCAATTTGGCTCTGGCTTCTGTCTTGGATGCCATCTTGGAACAGGGAGTGACTTCTGTCCTGGTTCTGGGCTCCCTTTCCTCTTCAGGGGATACAGCCTTCAAGGCTGTGGAGAGAGCCTTAGCTGCCTCAGCCATGTGGTTGACCTCCTCGAAGCATATTCCTTCCTTGAGTCCAGCCTGCTCCTTCACTGGAACAGAGAATGCTAAAACCTCAGGACACTCAGATACAGATTCTGTCTTCTTCTGATACCTCACCAGAACATCCTCCTGACGAGGTCCCTCTGAAGAAAAAATGCAAGAGGAAGCACTTTGATTCTCTGCAGGTATCCACCACCGAAGATACTGATTTTGATGAAGAATCACCCCATGATGTCTCTTTTGGAGACATCCTGGAACTTTTGAAACAGAGTGGTGATTGTAAGTCCCAAAACCCTCCTCTTGAGGAATCTGTATACCTGCAGTCTTTTGGCACGTGCCCATCTACCTCTTGGGTGACTCTGCCTGCTGATGAACTTATTAATTTAATTTCTCAGTGGGCCTCCCCTCTGAACAGGCAATTTCCAACATTTTGTGCCAGTGTCCCAAGTCCTCTGAGTTGGAAAGTGGACGCCCTCTAATTCTCATAGTAGGGGATTTTTCTGTACGCATTCTCTCCCTTTCCTCTAATACAAAATGTCCTGTAAAAATCAGGCAGGACTGACCAGAAATCTTGCTGGTGATTCTCTTTTGGCCAAGACAGTACAGGATGTCCTTCAAGGATGCATCTGCAGTCCTTACAAATGGGTTGTCCTGTCGTCAGGCAGCCCTTCGGTCGGCCGGATTCCAAAGTCTGGGTCTGGCCTCGGCTGGTGTCGCACTTCACCCAACGTCATAGCGGCAGTTATTCGGGTATAAAGGCATCAGCCGACGCCATTTTCCTCAGTCTTTCTTGCCGTGGCCCAAGCAGAAGCTGTTCGCAAGTGCCGGTCGGTCAGAACCAGAGATTACTACTACCGAATACTTCTTCTACTACCGAAGACTTCTAAAAAGCTAAGTACCCCGTTGGGGACTCTTTCTTGCCTCAGCCGATGTCAGAAAAAGTGAATAACTGTTTAAATTGTGGGAAACAAATACCTCATAAAGATTTCCACTCTTACTGCTTACCTTGCTTAGGCCCAGACCACGACGTAGCAGCTTGTCTAGCCTGTGCTTCTTTCAACCAACGAACGCTTAGACGTCGGTCTGAATTTGCTGAAGAGGTTTTTGGCTCCGCTTTTGCTTACATTATGCCGTCGGATACTCCGACTACGCAAATTTCTAAAAAACGCAAGGAAAAGGACCGACACTCGCGGTCCGTGGTTTCGGCCGAAACCGCGGTTAAGCAAACCGCGAGTGTCTCGGTTTCGGCTGAAACCGAGTCCACGGTTCTTCCTTCGGCCAAAAGCTTGCCACTTGCCGAGGCCTCTTCCAGCCTGGCTGAATCTGCTACCGAAATCCCACCTGCTACTGCAGGCTCACAGGATTTATCAGATACTGTCCCTTTGGATATTTCTACCCCTGCACGTGGTGCTGCTAGGCCTCCTGCATCCATGTCGATTAAGGCCTTTGCCAGGGCTAAAGCAGCAAAAACTACCAAAACTGTGCCTGCTAAGACCCCCTCTCACAGGCCCAGTTCTAGTTCACAAATGCTTAGTCTAGCAGAGGATCTCATTTCTTTGATCCGGGGATCCCAACCACATCCAGACAGGGCCTCTCACCCACCTCCAGAGAAGAGGACTAGAGTAGAGCCCCCTGAGCCAGTTTCTTCAGATGGCTCCTCTGATGAATCAGATAATTCAGACCCTCCAGAGGCCCCCTTTTCTCCTTATGAGGACTCTGATGCAGAAGAGTCCATTCCTTCTGCCTCTCCGCCTGAGGAATTTTCTTTTGGGGAAACCTTACATGCTATGAGGGAACAATTCCAATGGCAGGGCCAGGATTTTTCAGACTCTAGGAAAAGGCTTAGAACCTTTTTGCATTTGCCACAACATAGGCCTTTAGCCATTCCTCCAGTACTTACTGTTGTGGATGATGCTTTTAATGATGCTTGTACTGCTCCTGATTCTCTTCCTCCAGCCCCTGCTAAGCCCGATAGGTACTACAGGGTTCCGGACACACATTATCATTTGTATAAGGCCCCTTTTGCAGATCCCGAAACTATCTCCCAGGGACCCAAGGCTGTAGCAGCTACCTCTACCAAAAACCCCCTCCCCTCTGAAAGGGAATCTAGGGCCTTAGAGAGATGGGGTAAAAAAGTTTACACTTCTGCTACTCTTTCAGCTAGGGCCTTGAACTGTCAATTCCACATGATCCAGTATCAAGAATTTATGTTAGAACAGTTAACTAAAAGGCTGTCTTCTGATGAGCCATTAGACAAAAAATCTGTTCAGGAAATGGTACATAACATTCAGCAGGTCAGTAACCATTCCTTAAAATGCGGCTATGATGCACTGGAGGCTTCCTTTAGATCAGCCATGACTGGCACAGTGATCAGAAGACATGCATGGTTAAAAGAGCAGGCCTTACCAGATCATGTTAAATCAAAGCTACTAGATGCTCCCATGGACAAGATCAGTTTGTTTGGCTATCCTGCACAACAGGTGCTGAAGAAGATGGAAGAGAAGGCAAAATCTGTCCAAACAGTCAAAGATTTCTTACAGGTCCAACCTCCGAGGTTTAGCAGGAATTTTCCCTCCAAAAATTGGTCCTTTCCAGACACCTCCAGAGCTCAGAGAGGCAGGAATAGGCACTCAAGAGGCAGGGGTCAATCCAGAGGTGCCTACAGGGGACGTCAGTGGCAGGCTAACAACCAGCGAGGTACAGCCACAGATACAGCCACCACCACGACTACAGGACAATCACAGTGACTTGGCTCTAGCACCGCCTACCAGGGAACAACTACAAGCACCCTTAGGCGGAAAGCTAGCCTTATTTTCAGTAAACTGGCATTACATCACAGGAGACAAGTGGATTTTGCAGACAATAGATCAAGGCTACAGGTTTCACTTCCATACTCTACCAAGGAAGAGAGGAATGCCAAACCTACCTCCAAATCAAAAGACAGAAGCTCTAAAACAAATAACTCACTTACTAAGGATGAGAGCTGTAGAAAAGGTACCATATGGAGCAAGGACAAGGATTTTACTCCAGGCTCTTCCTGGTACCAAGAAAAGAAAACCAGTGGAGACCTATTCTCGACCTGCCCGCTTTAAACACATACCTCATTGTCCCAAAGTTCAAAATGCTGACCCTACAGCATCTTCTTCCCATGTTGGGCAAGGAGTCTTGGCTGGTAACTCTAGATCTCAAGGAGGCATACCTGCACGTCCCCATACAACCAAATTGCAGAAGATACCTCAGATTTCTTGCAGGATCAGAGCATTATCAATTCTCAGCATTGCCCTTTGGCTTATCTACTGCGCCCAGAGTGTTCACAAAATGCCTGGCATCAGTAATTGCTCATTGCAGGCTTCAGGGAATCCAAATCTACCCTTACCTGGACGACTGCCTGTTACAAGCGTACAACAAAAACAAACTAGCAGAAGACTTAAAAAGGGTCATTTATCTACTGCAAGCCCTGGGATACACAGTCAATATAAAAAAGTCAAGGCTGATACCATCCCAAAGGATAACTTTTTTGGGTGCAGAGCTGGACACATCAAAACAAATGGCATTCCTGCCAGTAGAAAAACAGGAGCAACTCCCTCTCTACTTCTGGGCATTAACAAAACAGAACCAGCTAACAGCAAGAAAAGTCCTGCAAGCCTTGGGTTTCATGGCATCTTGCATAATTTTGGTTCCACATGCCAGACTGCATATGAGAAAGTTACAGTGGTACCTAAGGAATTTATGGTCTCAGCACAAGCACAGCCTAGAAACCCAAATCCCAATAATCCCATGCCTGAAACAAGAATTCAAATGGTGGGCTCAGGCCTGTCAATCAAACAAAGGACTGCCCTTCCACAGCACCCAACCAAGCCAGACCATCACAACGGATGCCTCAGACCTCGGTTGGGGGGCGCACATGCTGGACAAGTGCATACAAGGCTTATGGACTCAAGACCAGCTGCACCTTCACATAAATCAAAAGGAAATGCTGGCAGTAAAACTGGCAATTCAGACATTCAGACCATTTCTTCAACAAGGTCATCTGTTGATAAGGACAGACAACACCACAGTAATGTGATACATCAACAAACAGGGAGGCACACATTCGTACCCTCTATGCCGGATGGCAATGGACCTCTGGAATGTGGCCTTGAACCTCAACATTCAGTTACAAGCAATTTTTGTGCCAGGAAAAGAAAACATACCAGCAGACATACTAAGCAGAACTGCTACGGATGCCCACGAATGGATGCTGCATCCGGACATATTCAAAGCCATTACAAGAAAATGGGGACTACCAGAAATAGACTTATTTGCATCCCCACGCAATCACCAACTGAAGAAATTCTGCACAAGGACGTACCACCCACTTGCTTGGAAAGTGGACTACCTATCTTTCAGTTGGAAAAAACTGACAGCATATGCATTCCCACCACTTCCTTTGATGCACAAGGTGCTATTGAAGATCAAAGAAGACCGTCCAAGGATCATCCTGATAGCTCCAGACTGGCCAAGGCAACATTGGTACCCATTACTGAGGAGTATGTCTCGGGAACAAATATGGCCTCTACCACTGGTTCCCTTGCTGTTAACACAGAACAACTACAACACCCTGCATCCAAACCTGAAAACACTGCAGCTGACTGCCTGGAACATTGCATAAGACCAAATAACCCTAGTTTATCCCAAAGGGTTAAAGACATTATCTTGGAGGCTCGCAGACCCTCAACACGAAAAAATTATTCAGCAAAATGGAAAAGATATCACATTTGGAGTACTGCAAAAGGAGAAAATGTGTCACTGGTAAACATAGCCAACATCCTGGAATACTTGGCAGAGCTCTTCCACAACGGCCTGTCCTATTCTTCCATTAAAAGTCATGCATCAGCTATTTCAGCAGAATACAACTTGGATCCTCCAGTCTTCTCACATCCTCTGCTCAGGCAGTTTCTGAGAGGAATTAAAAATGTAAAACCACCTAGGAAGCCACCATTGCCAGCATGGGACTTGAACTTTGTGCTAGAAAAGTTGACACTCCCTCCTTTCGAACCAGCAGCAACAGCAGAATTACAATACTTATCATGGAAAACTGCTTTCCTGCTTGCAATCACTTCAGCGAGAAGGGTATCTGAGCTACAAGCATTGATGGCAGTACAGCCCTTCCTGATCTTCCATCAAGATAGAGTGTCCATGAGAACAAATCCTACTTTTATGCCAAAGGTGGTCTCCAGGGTATCTTTAAACCAAGCTATCCACCTACCCACATTCTTCCCCAACCCACAGAACAGGGGAGAAAGACTGTTGCATACCTTGGATTTACATAGACAATTACGTTACTACCTGGACAGGACCAAGGGCAATAAAAAAACTGACCAGCTACTGGTAGCATATGCAACAGGAATGGAAGGAAAAGCAATTTCAAAACAGACAATCTCTAAGTGGATAGGAAATTGCATTAGATTTTGTTACTCCTACCATGGGAAGAAACCTCCAGAAAACATCAGGCCTCACTCTACAAGGGCTACAGCCACTACCACAGCTTTTCTACGAGGAGTGGCTACCAAAGACATTTTAGAGGCTGCTACTTGGAGCTCCGTGCATACATTTGCCAAGCATTATAATTTACCTTTATACTCCAGATCCCGAGCAGGTTTTGCCTCTGCTGTTTTGCAAGGGATCTTAACTACACCATAATCTTATGTCTCCTCCTCCCCCAGTTTGGCTATGGTATTCTACCCATTTGTAAGGACTGCAGATGCATCCTTGAAGGACATAGTACAGTTTTGTACCTACCATAAATGTAGATGTCCGATAGGCATGCATCTGCAGTCAGGATTACCCACCCTCCTTCCCCTCTGTGGTACTCCTAGGGTATTTGCCCATCTTGTAGCTAGCTGGGGAATCTATTATGGTGTATTTGTTTGTATATATGTACATACATACTTATTTTTGTTTGCTCTCTACTATTTGGAACCATTTGCATTTATCCAAATTTAGCCTTCCTAGAGGGCACCTGGCATCTGGGGCAAGAAACACTGAGGAAAATGGTGTCGGCTGATGCCTTTATACCCGAATAACTGCCGCTATGACGTCGGGTGAAGTGCGACACCAGCCGAGGCCAGACCCAGACTTTGGAATCCGGCCGACCGAAGGGCTGCCTGACGACAGGACAACCCATTTGTAAGGACTGCAGATGCATGCCTATCGGACATCTACATTTATGGTAGGTACAAAACTGTACTTTTTCCCTTTCTTTCAGTTATCCCATCACCACAAGTTACCCCACAGAGTGGACCTTCTCACACAGAACAAAGGATCCCTTGTTCACCCTATTGACTCTTCAGTTGACTTTGTGGATGATAGGGTTGTAAGTCTTTTCAGATTCCCAATTTCATTTGCCAGTGATATTAATGTGTTTTGTGAGGTGTTCAGAAAGAACTGGAACATCATGACAGCAGTGGATGAGCTCAAAGAGGCGTTGGAAGACACCCCACTCTTCTCCTTCAAAAATAAAAGATGTCTTAAACAACAGCTGTGTTACAAAACACAGATAGCTTGTCCGCCTATTGCATCTTCAAGTTTAGGAACTTACATATGCAGAAATTGTGCAGCATGTAAATTCATACACTCTTGCACCATGTTTACACACACACACACACACACACACACACACACACACACGCACACACACACACAGTAATTCATGCAAAATGCTATGCTGACTGTCGAACTAAGAATGTTGTGTACTTCAGTTTCTGTGTAAAATGTATGGATTTTTTTACATAGGGAAGACAAATAGAATGCTTAAGGAGCGTATATTAGAACACAGTAGAGATATCATTAATAAAAAGGAGAACAGTGTATTGGCCAAGCATGTTGAGGCAGAAGGGAGAGACCACACTTTCAATTTTTTTGTTCGAGGTTGTCAGAGAAGGGATAAGAGGAGGTGATGTGAAGAACAGGACCGAAGCAGCTGAGCAAAGGTGGATCATTAAACTCAATGCAGACACATTACCAGGCATAAATGAAGCAGTATCACGGAAACCATTCCTCAAAGCCAGAGCACTCAGACATTCATTTACATATATATAGCACTTTAAAATGTGTAGATAAGTGTTGATACATGTTCTTTTTTAAAAGCATTTTAGAAAAAATTTTTAATGAGGTTTTGATAAATTAAATGTTGGATATTTTTATGGAATCTTATCAGCAAAGTGAGAGGGACGCTTTAAATGCCTTAACTGCTGTCAATTAATGGCTGATTGCTTTTTAAGTGTATAAAAGATGTTATTCAGTTGTTTAATGCTATCTGAGGAAGCAGTCATAGAGAAAGCGTATACATTTTGTTGTTTTAATGAAGTGTTTATATTCATTCGGTGGTGGACAAGGCTCTATTTCTGTACTGTTGGCTTGCTTGCTTCACTGACATTAGGTCGTCAGTGCTATTAAAGCAAGGCAGCCGATTCCATTACATCAGTCTTTCTTGTCGTGGAGCCCATAGCAGAAGCAGTTTGCAAGTGTGCTGGTTGGTCGCTACCAGAGTTCGAATTACAACTGAAAACGTCTAAAGCTAAGTACCCCTTTGGGGACCCTTTTTTCTTGCACTAACCGATGTCCGAAAAAGTTGACAGCTGTCTCGCCTGTGGAAAACAGATCCCACCGAGACTTCATTCATACTCTGTCACTTGTTTAGGCCCAGGCCACGATGTCCCAACTTGCCAGTTCTGTTCCCTCTTTAATGCGAGAACCATTCGTCGTAGAGCTCTTATTGTAGACAGGTATTTTCGTCTTCCGTTTTCCCATTTCGAAATGGCATCCGTCAGCCAGCAATCCATAGACATTCTGAAAAAACGTAGAGATAAAGACAGAGACAGACAACACAAGGCTAAGCCTTCCGATGACGCTACTGGTAAGCAGGTAGTCAGTTCTCCAGAATTCATTGAGATGCTTTCGCAGCCCCTGATGCCCAATACAATATCTGTGCAGGCCTTTACCGATACCCTATCAGAGTCTGGTATGCCACAGAAATCTTCATCTTATGATCCTTTGTTTGTCTCTGCCTTGGTTGGGTACGGAGCCGCTACACAGGCACTGGCTTCTGAGGATGCCTTTCACACTACTGATTCTAGACAAAAAACGACATCCCCTCATCTGACTACCACATCTGTCAGACCGATGGATACTCTTAGGCCTAGAAGCCAGGCCACTCCAAGATAATCTGCTTCAACACCATCTTACTCCTGCTCCACTGCCTCAAGCCCAAATGCTTAAGATGGCAGAGGATCTCATCTCCCTTATCAGGGGTAGTCAGGCCACAACATCTAAAAGGAAAAAACACCCTTCTCCTGAAATAACGACAGAGCAGGATTCTGAGGACTCTTATTATTCAGATTTTGAAGAGGAACAATAGCCTCTTACTACTTATGAAGATTCAGATGCAGAGGAATCCATTCCTTCTGCCTCCCCACCAGAAGACCTTTCCTTTGGGGAAACCCTTCACACCCTCAGGGAACATTTCCACTGGGAATCCCAGGACTTCCCTGAGTCTAAGAAAAGACTGAGTGAGTTTCTAGACCTGCCCCAGCACAAGACCGCTGGCCACCCCCCTGTTTTTGAAGTTGTGGATGATGTTTTCCATGAATCTAGCTTAGCCCGTGACACCCTCACACCTGCTCCCAGTAAACCTGACAGGTATTACAGAGTACTGGATTTTCACAAATACCTGTACAGAAATCCTGCTGCAGACCCGGAGGTCATTACACAGAGACCTAAAGGAGCTAAGGCTAGTTCTGCAAAGAATCCTATTCCTTCTGACAAGGAATCCGGAGCTCTGGACAGATGTGGTAAAAAAGTATACACTTCTGCAACCTTAGCTATCAGAGCACTCACCTTGTCAGTTCCATATGTTAAGATGTCAACAACACACTTTGGAACTTTTAAAGCAAAAGATTTCTACCTTTCCTGACTGTGCCAGTTTGAAAGAGTTAGCAGATTTACTGCACTCTACTTGTCAAGTGAACAAACACTCTGGCTCAGCCATTTCAGCTCATTTCAATACAGACTCGCCTCTGTTCTTTCACCCTTTGATTAAACAATTCCTCAGAGGGGCTTCTAATGTCAGACCTCCCAGAAGGCCACCCACACCAGCCTGGGACCTGAATTATGTTTTGGAAAAACTAAACTTACCACCCTTCGAATCTGCTGTTTCAGCAGAACTGAAATACCTCTCCTGGAAGACTGCCTTCTTACTAGCTATCACCTCAGCCAGAAGGGTTTCAGAACTTCAGGCATTGATGGCCATTGAGCCCTTTATCATTTTCCATGCTGACAGGGTCTTCCATAGGACTTAACCCCTCCTTAATGCCCAAGGTGGTATCTAATGTGACTCTCAACCAGGCCATACATCTACCCACCTTCTTCCCTAACTAACTCTCAAAACAGGGGGGGATTCTGCACTCACTAGACGTGCTCAGATACTACCTAGACCATACTAAAGCCTTCAGGAAAACAGACCAACTTCTTGTCAGCTTTGCCCCAGGGGCAGAGGGGAAGCCTATCTTCAAGCAAACCATTTCCAAATGGATATCACACTGCATCCATTTCTGCTACAGATTACATGGGAAACCACCCCCTAAGTCTGTTCGTACCCATTCCACTAGGACAGCCTCCACTTCCACAGCATTCCTCAGAGGAGTTCCCACCAAGAACATCTTGGAAGCTGCCACCTGGACTTCTGTCCATACCTTTGCAAAGCATTACCACCTACCTCTTTTCTCTAAGGGTAGGGCAGGGTTTGCCAATGCAGTTCCGCAGGGCATGCTGACCAAGGCCTAGGTCTCTCACTAATCCTGCCACCCCTCTCCTCAGCTTTGGGAATCCTCCCACAGGTGATGACTGCAACAGTGAAACATGAAGAACATAGTACAGTTGTGTACACTTACATTAATGTATATGTTCGAGTGTATTCACTGTTGCAGTCCTGGTTTCCCTTCCTCCTTCCCCCTTGTATCCTCTTTCCTTAGTGGGACATAAGCTTCTTAAGGTGGCTTTTAGCCACCAGGACCACTTCACTAGATTTCATGGGGCTTCTGACTGGTTAAGGCAAGAAAAACTGATGTAAAGGCGTCGGCTGCCTTGCTTTATACCACTGACGACCTGACGTCAGTCAACAAGCGACAGCAGCCGACGCAGAAAATCGTTGACTCTGGTATTCGGGCCGGTTGAGGTCTACCACAGCAGGGATAACCCACAGGTGATGACTACAACAGTGAATACACACCAACATCTACATTTATGGTAAGTGTACACAACTATACTTTCCACCTGGGCAAGACTGAACCCTTCAGAAAATCTGACCAGCTCATGGAAGAATGGCTTCTTTTCAAGGCTTTCTTCAAACATCTTGATAATAGTGCCATTCTTGAAGCAGCTACCTGGTCTACCGTACGTACCTTCACTGAACATTACAAGCTGGATTCTATCTCCAGATCCAGAACTGGTTTTGGTAGAGGCATTCTCTATGGCTTCATTGAAAGCTCCTTTACTCCTGCCTCTTCCTCCCCTCTTCCCTCTTGAGCTTTGGCACACTCTGTCAAGTGAAGAATATTGCAGCAAGTGAAAAGAAGGACATCGAAAAGTTGTGTGAAATCTTACCATAACCATAGATGATGTCCTCTTCACTGCTGCAGTATTCTATCCCTTTTGCCTTCCCCACCGGGCTCTTGTTATTCCTGTGTGTGGACATCTATTTTATTGCCTTAGTAAAACTGCAGCCTATGCCAGACATACCATGTTCCCTACAGTGGTGAAAGTCTTTTGTTTACTACACATCAGGGCTCCATCTGGCGAGGTGTCCCTCAAGTGAAGAATAGTGCAGCAGTAAAGAGAAGGACATCTATGGCTATGGTAAGATTTTACACAACTTTTCTTTCTCATCATAACAAGTCTATGCCAGGCAAAGTTTGAGCCTGGGTTGTGGTTACTTCTATGGCTTTTTGGAAAGGGGTGTACTCCAAAATTATTCTAAAGAGAGTAACGTGGTCTTTGTCTCACTCATTTATCAAGCATTACAAAACTGAGCTTTTCTGCTGGGACAGATCAAGCTTTGCTAGGACTGTTCTCCAAGTCTACTAGGATGTCCTTCAAGGATGCATCTGCAGTCCTTACATTTGCCAAGCATTACAATTTACCTTTATACTCTAGATCCCGAGCAGGTTTTGCCACTGCTGTTTTGCAAGGGATCCTAACTACACCATAATCTCTTCTTTCCTCCTCCCCTAGTTTGGCTATGGTATTCTACCCATTTGTAAGGACTGCAGATGCATCCTTGAAGGACATAGTACAGTTTTGTACCTACCATAAATGTAGATGTCCGATAGGAATGCATCTGCAGTCAGGATTACCCACCCGCCTTCCCCTCTGTGGTACTCCTAGGGTATTTGCCCAACTTATAGCTAGCTGGGGGGGATCTATTATGGTGTATTTGTTTGCATATATGTACATACATGCTTATTTTTTGTGTTTGCTCTCTACTATTTGGAAACATTGGCATTTATCCAAATTTAGCCTTCCAAGAGGGCACCTGGCATCTGGGGCAAGAAACACTGAGGAAAATGGCATCGGCTGATGCCTTTATACCCGAATAACTGCAGCTATGACGTCGGGTGAAGTGCGACACCAGCCGAGGCCAGACCCAGACTTTGGAATCCGGCCGACCGAAGGGCTGCCTGACGACAGGACAACCCTCGGGATCTAGAGTATAAAGGTAAATTGTAATGCTTGGCAAATGTAAGGACTGCAGATGCATTCCTATCGGACATCTACATTTATGGTAGGTACAAAACTGTACTTTCTGACTTTTCTTCCTTTTTAGTTTTTGGTATTTGTTCCAAATAGCTGAGACTGCAGTAATAGTGATCTAATGATAAGCATAGTACAGTTGGGTAAGTAAACTTAGCATAACAGTAGATGTTTGAATTGATCACTGTTGCAGTGCAGACACCCTCCTTTCTTCCCCATTGATCACTGTTGCAGTGCAGGCACCCTCCTTCCTTCCCTCTTATGAATTATGTTGGGAGTCCCTTCTTTCCCTGTCCTGGCATACCTTATTAACTCAGGGCTTTACCCTTCCTTGTTTCTTCTGAAAAAAGGTCTATAGTATTAGTTAAAAACTGTCATTTAGGTTAGCTGTGTTTCTTAAACCAGACTGGTATCTTTAAACTCTGGAATTTGTACACTGTCTTAAAGCATGTATCCAATGTATATATGCTGTATCTGCAATATTATTGTTACCTTGTAATCTTAATTGTTTTCCTTGGAACTTTTCTCCCCAGGCATCCGCTGAAAATGGACATGTATCCAGTCGGACTATCCCGGTCAACAAATGTAAAATAAATAAATGAATACATTTTGCCACTCCAATGTCTGTTTTAGACTGGTGCTCTTTGAGTTCTGTCTTACAGGTGTGTAGAGGGTACCGTAAATCTTTGGAAACTGTCATGAACATCTGATCCTTGTCAGGAGATTTTTTATGTAGCTTAGACTACTGCAACAGTGATATATTCAACTACTGTTAATGGGAAGTTTGCTACTCAGCTGTGATTTCTCGCAGTTTACATTATGTTCTGACAGGAAAAGCTGGGGTGACTTAATCTCATCAGATCTTTTTCGTATTTCACTGTTGCAGTCATCACACTTGGGTTATCTGCCTGCAGATAGTCCTCAGTCACCCCAGATACTAAAGACTTAGTATTTCTGCGTCGGTTGCTGTTGCTCCAGGACTGGCATCAGTTCGTCAGGGGTATAAAAACAGGCAGCCAATGCCATTACATCAGTCTTTCTTGCCAAGGAGCCCATAGCAGAAGCAGTTTGCACAAGTGCCGGTCGGCCGCTGAGTTTTTCGTTTACGAATTGAATCATCCTGAAGTCTTCTAAAGCTAAGTACCTTGTTGGGGATCCTTTTTTCTTGCTCTAACCAATGTCAGAAAAAGTTAACAATTGTCTTGCCTGTGAAAAGCAAATACCACACCGAGATTTTCATTCTTACTGCATTAACTGTTTAGGCTCAGACCACGATGTACCTCACTGTTGGTTTTGTGCCTTGTTCAACGCCCGAACCATCCATCATCAGGCCCTTTTTGTCACTAAATACTTTCGTTCTCGATCTACGTATTCCGAAATGGCTTCAGTAAGCCATCTGACTAACGATATTCTGAAAAAAAGTTTGGATAAAGACAGAGACAGACCGCATAGGTGCAAAGCTGCCGACAATGCTTCCGTTAAGCTAATCATCAATCCGCTGGTACTCATGTGCTTTCGCACCCCGTGATGCCCACTTCAGTGGATTCGCAGGCCTCTACCGAGACCCGTTTGGAGTCCGGTATGCCGCGAGACTCTTCTTCGACTATGGAACCTGCAGATGTCTCTACCTTGGATGGGTCCAGAGCCGCTGAGCAGACACCGGCTACTGAGGAAGTCCTTCACATTACCGATGTTCGACACAAACTGACTTCTTTTGCATCTTCAGTTCTGTCTAAAACTACAGAGTTTCTAAGGCCAAGAGTATGTGCTACACCTAGAAAACTGAAGACCCAAGCGCATGCACCTGCTCCCTTGCCACAACATCAAATGCTTAAAATGGCAGGAGACCTTATGCTGATTAGGGGAAGCCAGCCTTCCCCTGCTAAGAGGAAAAAAGACCTGTCCTCAGCAGACCAAGAGTCCGATGACTCTGAGGCATCTGATTATGAAGACATGCCCTTATCTGCTTATGAGGATTCAGATGCAGAGGAATCCATTCTGTCTGCCTCTCCTCCAGAGGACTTTTCTTTTGGTGAAACCCTGCATACTTTGAGAGCATTTCCATTGGGAATGCCAAGACTATCCTCAATCCAAAAAGAGACTCAGAGAATTTCTAGATTTGCCACAACATAGGCCTTTAGCAGTACCCCCAGTCCTGGATGTTGTGGATGATGTCTTTATGGAATCCAGTTTAACTCCTGATACTTCACTCCTAGGAAACCAGACAGGTACTACAGAGTACCTGACTCTCACAAATTCATTTTCAAAAATCCTTCTGCTGACCCCAGAGGTCATCTCCCAGGGGCCTAAAGGTATCAAAGCAACTACAGCTAAGAATCCCACCCCTTCGGACAGGGATTCCAGAGCTTTGGACAGATGGGGTAAGAAAGTATATACCTCTGTAACTCTCACCATTAGGACTTGGAATTGTCAGTTTCACATGCTGAAGTACCAACATGTTATGGAACTTATTAAGCAAAAAATAGCTACCTTTACAGACTGTGCAGAAAATAAAGAATTGCAAGAGCTTATGCATTCTGCAAGCCAAGTCAGCAAGCATACATTGCAGTGTGGCTTTGATGCCCTAGAAGCATTTTGAAGGGCAGCAGTTACTGGTTCTGTACTGAGAAGGCATGTCTGGCTTAAGGAGCAGACCTTGCCAGACCATGTCAAATCAAAGTTACTAGATGCTCCTTTGAACAAGGACAATCTGTTTGGCACCAAAGCAAAAGAGGTTCTTAAAAAGATGGAAGAAAAAGCTAAATCTATGCAGACAGTCAAATAATTTTTGCAGGTACAGCCTCCTAGATTCAATAGGCATTGCCCATCAAAACATTGGTCCTTTCCAGTCCCCTGAAGGCCATTTCAAACTAGACCCAAGGGAAACGGACCCTCCAGACTACAGTCTCAGGGTATGTAGAGATCTAAGCAATGGAGTGCCTCCACCTCTAAAGCAGGGAGTGCTAAGCCACCACCTTATGGAAAGAATTCCCAATGACTTCTCTACTGCAGTCCCCAGCTCTGCCCAACTGCTTGTGCCCCTAGAAGGAAAACTTGCCCTTCATGCAAAAAACTGGATTTCCATCACCAAAGACCGATGGGTCCGCAACATTGTGTCCCATGGGTACAAATTCTACTTCCATTCACTGCCAACCTCAACAGGGATCCCAGACCTCCCTCCAAACCACTGGGCAGAGGCACAAAACCAAGTTCAAACCCTGCTATATCTATAAGGGCGCTTCAACCTGTTCCTGTGGAACAAATAGGTCAAGGATTCTATTCCAGACTTTTCCTGGTACCCAGAAAGGAGGGCACTTGGCGCCCAATCTTAAATCTTTCAATTCTCAACACCTTCCTGGTGGTACCAAAATTTAAAATGCTCACCCTGCAGCAGCTTCTACATATGCTAGCCAAAGATGCCTGGTTAGCCACCCTAGACTTAAAAGAAGCCTATCTGCATATCCCTATAAGGGAGTCATGCAGGAAATACCTGCGCTTCAGGGCAGGATTTATGCATTATCAGTTCTCTGCACTTCCCTTTGGCTTAGCCACTGCTAGTATTCACAAAATGCCTGGCCCCAGCCATTGCTTACTGCAGACAGAGAAATATTCAGATTTACCCGTACTTGGACAACTGACTGATTCAGGCAGACAGTCAGGAATTGCTGTTGCAGTACCTGACATTTGTAAAAAAACTTCTAACCTCCCTAGGGTACACCATCAACGAAAAGAAATCAAAACTAGTCCCCATTCAAAAGATTGTATTCCTGGGAGCAAGCTTGGACACAGCATCCCAGATGGCATACCTCACTCTAGAAAAACAAGCCTATCTGACCAACTATTTTACTCTAATGGCCCCCAGAACCCAGCTATCTGCAAGGAAAATCTGCAGGCCCTAGGGTTCATGGGCTCATGCATCCTACTAATTCCATATGCCAGACTGCATGAGGAAACGTCAGTGGTACTTAAAAAGTCTTTGGTGCCAACATTTTAAGGACCTGGAAACTGTTATTCCTATCATACCCAGTCTAAGGACAGAGTTTCTTTGGTGGGCAGCAGCATGCAAACACAACAAGGGACTTCTCTTTACTCAACCCCATGCCATCCAGACCCTAACCACAGATGCATCAGACTATGCCTGGGGGAACACATGGACAGTAAGTGCATTTAGGGCCACTGGAGCCCAAGTCAAATTCATCTGCACATCAACCAAAAAGAGATGCTAGCTGTACAGCTTTCAGATCCCTACTCTCCCCAGGACACCTGCTAATAAAAACAGGCAACACCACAGTGATGTGGTACATCAACAAGAGGGGGCGAACCACTCTTATCCACTCTGCAGGCTAGCCATGGCCCTGTGGAACATGGCCTTAGACATGCAGGTCAACCTGAAAGCTCAATTCCTGCCAGGCAAACAAAATTCGCTGGCAGGCGACTTAAGCAGAAATCTCCTAGACCCACACGAGTGGCAATTAGAGCCCAGCACCTTCAGCCTTCTGATTCAGAAATGGGGGACCCCAGAGGTGGATCTCTTTGCCTCCCCCTGCAATCTCCAGCTCAGCAAATTCTGCACCAGGACACCTCACAGCAGGGCCTGGAAAGTGACTGCCCTATCCTTCCAGTGGGTAAACCTCTCGATCTATGCCTCCCCCCCTTTGCCCCTTCTCCCAAGAGTATTGCCCAAGATAAGACAGGACATAACAAGGACATTTCTGATTGCCCCAGACTGGCCACACCAGCACTGGTACCCACTCCTGGGCAGCCTGTCACCGGTGCCACCCTGGCACCTACACCAGATCCCAACCCTGCTCTCTCAGCAGGGGAGACAGATCTTGCATCTGCAACTGCAAACTTTAAATCTTGCAGCCTGGCTTATTCCTTGAAATCTACCCCAGTAATCGGCCTAAGCAAGCAAGTACTGGACATCATTCTTGAGTTCAGAAGACCAAGTACAAGGAAATCCTATGCTGATAAGTGGAAAAGGTACTGCTCCTGGATTCAGTGTAAAGGAGAGGACACAACTCTGCCGTCCATGTCTCTAATCCTGGATTACTTAGCACATCTACTCTACAGAGGCCTATCCTTCTCCTCCATTAAGATCCATGCCTCTGCCATTTCGGCTCATTAAAACACAGAGACGCCGCTCTTCTCTCACCCTCTTATCAAACCGTTCCTAAGAGGGGCAAACAACTTAAGGCCACCAAGGAGAGCACCCACCCCTGCTCAGGACCTTAACTTTGTACTGGAAAAGCTCACGCTACACCCCTTTGAGCCTGCAGCACCAGCAGAGTTAAAATTCCTCTCTTGGAAAACAGCCTTACTTCTTGCCATCACTTCAGCTAGAAGAGTGTCTGAGCTACAAGCACTTATGGCTGTGGAACCCTTCAATGTTAAGTTGTCATTCTTGCCTTCATTCTTGCTGGATGGGTTCGGAGCCGACCCTCGGCTCCGACTCGGCCTATACTATAGCTCGAGAGCTATTTTTACTGGCTTGAGGCAGCCCTATATCCCACAATACCATGCGCTAACTCCCCAGATCTTATTTGCCGCTTTGCTGCGAGGTTGCCTTTTTTTTACCGGCTCAGGTCAGTAAAAGGAATTTTCAATAAAGTTTCTATTTTTGAGGTGGTTTCTTAGATTAGTTTCCTTCATTAGCTCCCGATCTATATTATTACTTATTAGTGTTTGTTTTGTAAGCCCTACCCACCCCTTTAGTTAACTTTTATATAATCGGGCCTACGGGCTTTAGTTTTTCTGTTTACTCACCCCCTTAGTTTGTGTGTGTGTGTTGTTGTTCTAGTCAGCCCCCTTCAACTCCCCCTTGTGTGTAAGTGAGTGAGTGTGTGTGCTGACTGTGTTGCTGTCTTTAGAGCAATGTCCAAAGATGCTAAAGTCTCGGGATTCAAGAAGTGTGACTCGTGCTGTCAGAAAATGTCTCTGACAGACTGTCACACTTCTTGCGTCTACTGCTTTTGGGGCCTTTGCACCTGCAGGACTCTTGTTCTGTCTGTCACGGATTTAGTACAAGAGTCCTGCAGGAGCATTGTAATAAACTTATTTTGAGGGGCTTATTGAAGCCCGATGATTCCCCGTTCAAGTCTGGCTCGGGGAAGTCATCTAAGCCCGCCAAACCCTCGGCTCCAGTTTCTGAGTCGAGGGCTGGCGAAACTCAGGTTGCTCCGACATCGGCTCCAGTCGGGCGGCGCGAGCAAGATCGCTTGCTCCGAAACCCGTATCGGAGCCGACTTCAGCGCGCAAGCGCTCTAGATCTCCTTCACTAGAGTCTGTCCGATCAGTTCCAAGATCACCCCTCCTGTCGGAGCGGAGTCATAGGACTCATTCCTCCAGGTCGTCTAGGCTTTCCGACGACGATATTGAGAGGGTAGTCAGTAGACTCTCAAAATCTCAGGCACTGGCCCAAATGCTCCAAAGCCTGTCTCACCAGACTGTGGCTACGTCGGTGCCGCCTTCGATTCCTCCTCCGACTCTCCAGTCGAGTTTGAAGCCGGAGTTTGTCGGAACCGTAACGGAGCCGATACTTCCACCTTCGGCTCAGGTGTTCAGCTCCGACTTCTTCATTGGTACCGTCCCATGGAGAGGGGCGCCGAGACTCCATTGTCTGCTCGAGTGGCGAGGACCCTTGTCCGACCCCGCCTCTCCTCTCGAGCGCCGGCTCTGGTGGATTCCCTGACCTCATTCTCGCTTCTCCGGTGCGGGGCGGTTCGGGTGTCTTCGGATCCAGGACTGTCTTCGGTGCCTGATAGGGGGGCTTTCGAGGTGAATGAGGAGCATGCTGGATCCTGTGTCCGCTCCAAGGTTGGGTTCTTCAGCTCCTCCCTCTACAGTGCCTGTTACGGTCTCTGGCCATCCTCTTGCAACTGATAGCAGAGATCCAATGCGTAGGGTACCCACTTTGGGTCTCTTCCTCCTCGCCTCCCTGAAGCTTCAGGGGAACCCCCCTAGGAAAAAACAGTGCAAGAGGAAGCACATAGACTCCCCCCCCCGAGTCTCTCTCTTCTGACACCAACTTCAGTGAGTCGGAGGGTTCCCTGAGATCCTCCTCTGAGGATGTCTCCTTTTCAGACATCCTAGAGATCCTGAAACAGAGGGGGAATTGGTCCACCCTTAAACCCTCCGAGGACGAGTCGGTTTACCTTGACGCTTTTGGGTCTCACCCTTCCACCTCCTGGGTGTCTCCTCCTTTTGATCCACTGATGGAAGTAGTGGCCAGAAAGGCATGGGCAGCTCCTGACCCAATGGAACCTACCCCTAGGAGGGCTTCTAAATTTATTTCTGCTCCAGAGGACAAACCATTTCTGAACAAAGGTGTCTTGGTAGATGCTATGGTGGTAGCAGCCGCCACTAAGAAGGAATTAGCTGATCCAGACAGGTACGGTAAGCGGACATTTGCTTCAGCGACCTTTGCCATGCGTTGGCTGAACTATTTATGTCATTTCACCCACCTTCAGAGAGATTTGCTCTAAGAACTGGGTGAAACCATACAGGATCCTTCTGCTGTGGGGTATCAGGACAAGATTAACTCCCAGCTGGCTACCCTGAATTCTATTGCCAACTCCTCCATGCGACTTATCTCTTATGCAGCCGATGGAGCTGCCCGTAGGGCCACAGGTGTTGCGTTGCGGATGACCTACCACGCCTGGATGCGACTCTGTAATTTTGCTGATCCCTTCAAGGCGTCCTTCACCAACACCCCCTTTGATGGTTCAGAATTGTTTGGACCTCAGGTGAAGAATACCCTCACCAGGTGTGAGCAAGATGGTAAGATTCTCTCTGCCGTGGGAGTCCATTTTTCCACACCATCTAGACCTTACCCTAAAGGCCAGAAGGGTGGAAAGATGTGGTTCCGCAAACCACAGGGAGTTGCGCCTGCCGCACGTGGTGAACATACCCCCAGAGGCAGAGGGGGGAACAATAATAGACGCCGCCCCAGGGGCAGAGGGGGTCCACAGAACCAGGGTTCCAGGGAATCCTTCCCTGACCAACCCTTTCAGCATCCCTGAGAAGCTGCCCGACTGTCCACCTTCGGAGGCAGTCGGGGGAAGATTATCTCTGTACCAGGAAGCCTGGCAATCCCTCTCTCAAAACAAATGGGTACAGTTGATTATATCCGAGGGTTACAAAATCCCCTTCATTTCCCCTCCGATCCAATCGCCAAGACCCCTCCCAGATGTACCACCCGCACAAAGGGGTCAGGCACAGCTAGAAATAAAAAAGCTGTTAGAAAAAAGAGTCATCCAGGCAGTCCCAGCAGACCAGCTAGGGTCCGGAATCTACTCCAGGTTCTTTTTGGTACCAAAAAAGACAGGAGACTGGAGACCCATTTTGGACCTCAGCAAACTGAACAAGTCTGTGCAGAAGACAAAATTTCGGATGGTAACACTGCAGTCCATTCTACCCTTTTTGGGCAGAGACAACTGGATGTGCTCGTTAGACCTTCAGGACGCGTACTATCATATAAAGATACACAGGCGCTCAGGAGATTTCTCCGGCTGGGAGCCAGTCATTACCAATTCAGAGCCCTGCCCTTTGGTCTCACCACAGCCCCCCGGGTTTTCACCAAATGCTTGGCAGTGGTCACAGCTCACCTGAGACAAAAAGGATTCCAGGTGTTTCCATATTTAGATGACTGGCTCATTACCGCTACCACCAAGCAGCATCTTATAATAGCCAGGGATTACACCATTCACATTTGCAACAAACTAGGTATTTCCATAAACTTTGCAAAATCCTCCTTGTCGCCTTGTCAATCTATAAACTTCATAGGCGCCGTACTAAACACCAGAGAAATGTCTGCAACATTGCCACCTCAGAGAGTGACAGACATACGGCGGAATGTTCGGTTTCTGTTGCAGTCCAACAGAATTCAAGTCAAGTTAGTACTGAAAACGTTAGGCCTCATGGTAGCGGCGATCCTTCTCCTCCCCTTAGCCCGCTTCCACATGAGAATTCTCCAGTGGATGCTTTTTTCTCAGTGGCCCTTTCAACAGCTCCCAATGACTCACAGCATCTTGATAACCCCATCTTGCAAGAGACACCTCTCCTGGTGGATGGTCTCCCCTCAACTTCTTCAGGGCAGACCCTTTGATGTCCTTCATGGATGCATCTGCAGTCATAACAAGTGGGTTGTCCTGTCGTCAGGCAGCCCTGCAGTCGGCTGGATTCCAAAGTCCGCTGATGTCGCCCATCTCTGTTGGTCAAGCATCAGCCGACGCCATTTTCCTCAGTCTTTCTTGCCGCGTGGCGCCTGAAGCAGAAGCTGTTCGCAAGTGCCGGTCGGT